>NW_026860116.1:0-51511 GCF_026571515.1 Ruditapes philippinarum
TTGGTCTTGTTGAACCCTGTTCTGGCACATGATGAATGATTTGGTGAGCCTGTATATTTTTTAAGATATCTGCCCTGCTACAAGCATATGTATCGACCCAACCGTTGCTTTGTTTGTTCATTTTCTTCTCGTCTTTGGTTTACTGATTGAGGTGCTCTACGAATACCTGTTTGCTCATTACTGTGTCTGGTAGCTTTTCCTGAAGAGTCGCCGTTTCAGAATTGATGAACTTCTCGAGAACCCTTCTGTTTTCAACGTTTTAGTAGTTAGTACCATGTTCTGGTGCTTTGTGCACAAGCAACAACTTCTTGATATAAAGACATAGAGCTGTTTATATTTAGGTCGTATCGGACAAAAGGTCAAAAAGGAAACTTTACAATCGGGATTCACTGAGAGGAACTTAAATCAAAGATTTTTCAGATAGTCTGTATGGACTCTGTTTGTTTCACCTCTCCTTTGCATTTAGCATCGTCGATCTTTCCTGGCTGATTGCGGCTATTGTCATCGCATTCATAGAAATCTAGGATCATACGCTCAAATTTTCGCGATGTTTTCTCTTTCACAGGGGTTATATTATATTGAGTTGTTTGAATATGTGTAAGTTGTGGTCTTGTTGAACCCTGTTCTGGCACATGATGAATGATTTGGTGAGCCTGTATATTTTTTAAGATATCTGCCCTGCTACAAGCATATGTATCGACCCAACCGTTGCTTTGTTTGTTCATTTTCTTCTCGTGTAATTTGGATGCAATCATATTGCTTAATACTTGTTCCTTTCTATTTTTTTCTTTTTGTGCAGAGGTAAGTCCTAACTTTCATTAAATGTTCAGCTTTACTTTTCGGTGTTCTCGGTGATTTTTGCAGCCTTCTGACTATGCGCTGTCTTTTCCTTTGCTCGGTTTTTAATTTTATGGCTCGCTCAATGTTCGCTTTCTTCACTTAGGCACTGGCTTGACGGCTTTGCGTGGAAATCGCATGGCCACATGCCCCAGTGGCAGTATCATATCAACTAGTGTCCAAAGAGTCATTAGAGTTGTTTCTATTCTCTTGCTCAATATTCTGTTTTTTCTTCATCTGACATCTATGTTCTGCGTCATGAGTTTTGCGCTGTCTTTCAGTTCAAACATTCAGATGAAACATAATTACGTCGTCTTTGTTAACTTTTTTTCGCAGGTATGCATCATTATTTCTCTCTTTAAGACGACGTCTGTAGTGTCTGCAAATTTCTGCTCTAGATTTTTCCATTTTGGTCTGAAAATTCTAGACATGGACCTGTAATATAATGTCCAAGACTAAAACAAATTATTTGTAGTTTATAATAACACAACTATTATCATTGACAAGATGAACTGTGGCATTCAATTTGTAAAAACAACGTTAAAGGTAACCCGTCTTTAAATAAATACTCATTAAAAAGCCTTTATATCAAAGCGTGAAAAAAAAAACCCGAAGTCTTTCTTAATATTTTTATAATGCATTTAAAACATGTGTATTACCCATTTTATAATATATAGTATATTTGAACCATTGTGCAAACAACAAATTAAATGTATGTGAACTAGAACATGTTTCCGTAAATATATCACTGTCTAAAATGACCATTTACAGCATGTAATGTTCGCTACATTTGGTAGTGTATATCACTGTAGTAGCATTATACAGTCAAATATAAACAATTCAATGTAATTCTATTTCAAAACAGCCAGTATGGCCTGCCTAATTAACCGATATTTGAATTACAAACAAATATATAAATCATATAAAGTACAATGAGAAAAATATCACTTAACAAATAAACATTTATCGAGCATTAAATTTATACCGCAAGGCCAATATAATGTTATTCCGGGAAAAAAAGTGCAATCTCATACCTGCTACGTCACTGTGTTACGTCATACTTGCATGACTCTTAATTGATGACTCACTAGTAGCATGGTACTCAATAACATAGTAAAACGGTATTACAATGCATTACAAGAAAAGCATTGATGCAAAGCATCAAAGGGCGTCCAAGCAAGAAATGCAGAAAGTGAAGATGAACTAGTAGACATATGATGTCAAGATATTCTTATAAACTTTTCAATGGTTAATTGGTTTTTACCAGAGTGGGACGGAAGACATTGTTCATTATGAACTTTGATTGGCATGCTAGAGATTAGAATATTACTTGTTATTTCTTTATGATCGTGATTATTAATAGCAACGGATATACATGTATACAATAATTTATAATCCATATGTGTAACGCATGATCAACACCACACTTGTGGAATTGTCCCTTATTATGTAATCGCTATTAGCGAAGACCCCCTCTTAAGGTATCTGTTCACATTTAGTAAACATATGGCACTGGTTATATTACCATGTCATGTTGAGCATTATTGTTTATTATACAATAATTGTAATATCTATTTTAATAACAAAAATACAGATTTTATGAATATTGTTTTCCTCTCTTTTTTGTGTTTTTATGTGCTATTTTAATACTGAGTTTTTTACGTTTACTACCCTTTTTTTATTAAAATTGTAAAATAAATTTTAAGAATTCAATTGAACGTAAGCCGATTGGTTACAAATCAAGCGGGAAGAAGTGAAACACAACCACGTGACGTATCAGCTGACTTGAGACAGCCAATAACATCAACACGACATACGTCACAGGATGAGTATCTTTCTGATTCGACGATAGAATAGCAGGGCGGCCAAGGCATACCAAATAATCATTCACCTGGAACTGTAAACATAAAAATACTTTCGTGGAATATCGGAGGATTAAATAAACACTGTGACAATATTGATTTAAAGTGTTTTCTCAGTTCATTTGAAATTTTTTGCTTATGTGAAACTTGGAGTAAATTTAAGGGGGAATATGAAAATTTTTTAAGCTCACATACTCATTTTGATTATGTAAGAAGCATGTTACCAAATGCCAAGCGTAACAGTGGTGGTGTAAGTGTTTTCATAAGCAATATAATCTATAAAGAGGGCATAGTTCATCATATCTTTTCAGAATTTGAGAATTGTGTTGTTTTGTTGATTAACTTCTCAGAACTTTATCATTGTAACGATATCATTATATATTTTACATACATATCACCTGAAAACTTAGTATACTATGATAGAATGCTTGAGAAAAATGGCGTTTTACAAATGTATAATAATATTGAGAAAATTAAGTTTGATTATCCAGAGGTTGACCTATTTTTGGGCGGAGATTTCAATGCTAGGACCCGAGATTTTTTAGATTTCATTCCTAACGATGACCTTCATTATGTTTTTGGTAATGTCGATTATGAAGGCAGCTATTTTGAAATTCCACGTCAAAATAAAGATATTATAAGAGGGAATAATTTTGGTAAAGATTTAGTAAATTTTTGTTGCATATTTGATGTTCACTTATTAAATGGCAGGTGTCATGGTGATATTAAAGGGGAATATACATGTTATTTTAACGACGGAGTTAGTGTTGTAGATTATATGATTGTTTCAACAAATGTTTTTCAGTATGTTAAATATTTTAAAGTCTTAGATAAAGACGATTCAGACCATTTTCCTATTTGTTGCAATTTAGAATTTAAGATAAAAATACCTATGCAAGATACACTTTATCAAACAAACACGTGTACTAATATTAATATGATAAACTTCCGCTGGAAAAATAATTATAATGAAATTTTCGTGAATAGTTTACGAAACCTTTTGCATGAGAAAAATGATACATTAATACAAAAGCTTAACGAAAACATTGATGAGTATATAAATTTATTAACTCAGATTTATCATGAAGCTGGCGAATGTATGAGAATTAAGTTTAAATTTAGTTCTAATCAACCTGCATGGTGGGATGATGAATGTTTTAGATTGAAGAAACGAAAATATCAATTATTACGTCATTTTCGTAACACAAATACACAAAATGATTTGAGATTATATAAAACTAGTCGTAATGAATTTAAAATATGCTGTGAAAAAAAGAAATTCGAATACCAAAGTAAAAATAGATATAACTTAGTGAACAGCACTGATGCCATTTCTTTTTGGAAACAATTGAAATCGGCCAAACCACAAAATAATATAACAAGCAATAGCATTTCTTCTAAAGAATGGTATAATTACTTCAATAAACTATTGTATGACGCAAACGCGGTAAAAGTGCCGTCACACGTAAATAACGAACATGTTTCTTCTGATGAAAGTGCGAATTCACTAAATTTACCTTTTACATTATGTGAAATTGAATCAGTTATTTCTAAACTTGTAAATAATAAAAGTTCTGGATTCGACGGGATTCCTTCTGAATTTTTTAAATATTCAAGCCAGGACATCGGGGAACATTTGTTAATGCTGTTTAACACAATTTTAACAACAGGAAATTTTCCAAATACTTGGGGTCAAAGTATTATATGTCCAGTTTACAAATCTGGGTCGTCTTCCTTACCGAACAATTATCGGGGCATTTCTATCACAAATACAATGTATAAAATATTTTCTGGCGTTGTTAATAAAAGGTTATATAATTGGGCTGAAGAAAATAATAAAATAGACGAATGTCAGGCAGGTTTCAGGTGTAATTACTCAGCTATTGATAATATTTTTTGTTTACAAGCCATGATACAAAAATACTTGTCTAAAAAAGGTGGTCGTTTTTATTGTTTATATGTCGATTTCCGAAAAGCTTTTGATAAAATTGACCATTCAAAATTATTTGATTCACTACAGAAAATAGGCATTCATGGTCATTTTTTACGGGTTTTAAAATGTATGTATTCCGATTTAAAGTCTTGTGTGAAAACACAAAACGGTTTAACTGATTTTTTCCCGTGTAACATAGGAACAAGACAGGGAGATAAATCTAGTTCGACTATTTTTATTCTTTTTATCAATGAGTTGTCTATCTTACTTAGACAAAATTGTGGCACAGGAATATTTATTACTAATGATATACCTGATATATTATGTCTAATGTTTGCCGATGATGTAGCAGACTGTGCAGAGACTGTATCTAAATTACAACAACAATTAAATGTAATTGACACTTTTTGTTCTAATACTGGCATGGAAATCAATCTTGATAAAACAGAAGTAATTGTTTTCCGTAATGGTGGTCCTTTACGTCATTATGAGAAATGGTATTTCCGAGGAAAAAGCTTAAATATAACATCTATGTATAAGTATATGGGACTCATTTTCACTCCTCAATTATCATGGACTCATGCTAAGGAAAAAATGGCATCTCAAGCCCAAAAGGCAATATCATCGTTAAAATATTATCAGAAACATTTCGGTCATTTTCCAAGTAATGAATTGTTTAAAATTTTTGACCATATGATTAAACCAATTTTATGCTACGGGTCACAAATATGGGGTTTTGAATATAGCCAAACTATTGAATATGTGCATAACGATTTTTGTCGAAAACATTTATCTGTTAAAAAAACTACAAATACAGCTATGGTTTTAGGGGAATGTGGTAGATTGCCCTTAAGTATTTCGTACATGACAAACTGCATACGATATTTTTGTAAACTTCTGATCATGCCTTCATCTAGATATCCTAAACAGTGTTATTTAATGTTGAAGTCACTAGACGATGTAGGTCGAATATGTTGGGTTACCAAAGTTAAACATGTACTGTTTAGATATGGTTTTCGTTTTGTCTGGATATCTCAAGAAATTGGTAACACGAATAGGTTCCTTAAACTTTTCAACAAAGACTTATTGATTGTTGTACTCAACAATGGTATGAAAATATAACGAATTCTAGTAGATGTTTTCACTATAATAAATTTAATCACTTTTAAATGTTGAACGATACTTATTAATAGAAATACCATTTAAACATAAAAAGGCGTTTTGTAATTTTCGTTGCTCCAACCATAAATTAGGTATAGAAATAGGCAGACATAATAATATCCCAAGGGAAGAACGTTTGTGTACAACTTGTAATGATAGTATAGATTGTGAATTCCATGCTTTCTTTATATGTAAAAAATACAAACAAATCCGTGATAAGTATTTATTCAATTGGTATTTTGGCGGAAAAGAACTACATGATTTTTATGTATTAATAGGTACACGTGATATAATCACTTTAAGGAAGCTTATGTTTTATGTATATGTTTTAATGGATAACATAAACAACTAGTCTTTTTTCGCATTAATAAACATTGTTAAGGTGACGCAACCATATTACTATATTGTTGTATGTATGCTATGTATTTTGGGCCTGAGGCCTTTGAACACAAATAAAGTTATTTGAATCTTGAATCTTGTCATATTGACCGACGATTATAAGTCAAAACTTAACTGGAAATAGTCAGTAAATTATGGTTAATCTTTCAATATATAATATTGTTTATTCTTAAACCATGTACATGTACATTTGTATTTTTCTTTATCATTTTTTAAATTATCAATCAATTAAATGATTAATAAAATCTAATTTGTAACTTTGAATAATTCCTCGGCATCTTTACTAAACACGAAAAACAAATTAAATAAAATGTTTCAAAGTTGATAGTGTCATATTAAAACCATAAAAATGTACCTTTTTCACAATTATTGTACATATTTATTGTTTTTATCTCATATAGATAAAATGAAACATGCTATTGTTGTTGTTGTTTTTTTTTTTTTTCGAATTGTATGTTTATGTATAATAATAATCAATAAATTTGAGAGTTGATCTATGTTTATTAATTATTGTAATCAAACTAAGTGACAAACATTAATTTTTGGAAAAAAGCTTATTTATCTGTAAAATATTTGTTCTGTTCTGTAACGATATCAAACATCTACTCCAAAACCGGGAGAGACCGGACAATAAACGTGTGGTCACTAGTATCCTGGTCCAAAGAGACCGGGAGAGACCGGAATTACCGATAGGAGTACATCCCTCTATAAATAGATTTTCGGAATATTTAGGTCATCAACTCATCATTGTATTTTAACATACCATGATAACCCACTGTGTACTACAAAAAAATAAAAAAACCGAAGAGACGGAAAAGGTTATTGCATTTGAAAATGTTTGCATTGCGAAATCCTCCAGTTCGCTATTCATTGTACATATCGCGACATTTCATTTTTAATTAATAATAATCAAGCACCCTCATACCGATCGGAATGATCGGCTTTTATTATGACCGACTAAAAGGCTCGAGAAGTTGCTGTCGCCCTTTCACAAAATCTGATTTCATTCCATAAAGGGGCGCGCCAACAATGTCTTACAAATGTAATTACATATGAAAATACGAGTGTGAATGTCAATTAGAAGACAATGAGGTATCAATGAAAGAAAATAATGAATTAATAAGTTAATATATATAGTTAATATATTTACACTGGTTTGCAAGCAAATGTGAGTAAAAATGAAAATAATCAAATGTTTATTTAGGTTCGAACATTACATTTTATTTATCAAGATTCAGTGGGGTGCTTTATATATCAACATTTTCGCACGCTTAATTGATTGAAGGATTGGATTTTTGAAGCGTGCAGCAAAATAAAGTAACAAGCTACATATTATGTGGAGTTTTATCTGTTTCATCATTTAAATACAACTATAATGTTTATTTAAAGTTAAGCATGTCGAACATATCTGCAGACACTTAAATTTGGCGACATAACTATTCTTTTATGTGTACCGACATTTTCAGGCAGTATTGACAAATTTGTTCCAGTTTCCAATGCTAAAGATAACTTTAAACATAGCAAATTTTCCCTAGAGATCTTTAATTGTAAAATACTGTCAGTAAAATTGATAAAACATTGGATATTCAAAACGCTACAGTATTGAACGTTACAATTCCATGGTATTAATTTATACAACAAAAAAAACGTTTGAATTTTAGTAACATGGTGGTCAAGGTGAGATAAAGTGATGGGGCTATGTCCGGCGTCCGACGTCGTGCGTCGTCACCAATTAACAGTCTAGAAGTCACAGTTTTGATTGGATCATCATCAAACTTTGTCAGAATGTTTGTCTGAATGAAATACAGATGGAGTTCGAAGATGGATGATCTCGTGTCAAAAACTAGGTCACAGGAGCTATAAATAGAGAAAGCTTGTTAACACTCTAGTGCTGCAGTTTTGATTCAGATTCCCTGAAAATCAGTCAGAAAGATTGTTTTTATGATTAAAGATTAGTTCGAATATGGGTTATCTTTGGACCAAAACTAGGTCACAGGAGCTTAAAACAGAAAAATCTTGTTAACAGTCTAGTGACTGCAGTTTTGATCAAAATATTCTGGAAATGTGTCAGGAAAATTGTTTTGATAATTTATTTGTCAGTTTATAAGATGGGTCATCTCGGGTCAAAAACTAGGTCACAGGAGCTAAAAATACAAAAACATTGTTAACACTCTAGTAGCTGCAGTTTGGATACAAATATTTTGTAAATTTATCAGGAATGTTGTTTTGATGATTTCTAGGTAATGTTTGAATATGGGTCACCTAGGTTCAAAGGCTAGGACACGATGCCCAAATATGGAAAAACCTTCATGATAAACTCTTCACATTTTTGTCTACATTGTCATTAAACATGGTCAGGATACAGACATTACTTGGATGTTGTTGATGGGTCAGGTGAGCGATCTACATCCATCATGGCCCTCTTCTTTATTATTCCTTCCCTCCATACTTAATAGAAAGCTATAATTACAAACAGTTCATGAAATGAAAGACAGAAACATTTAAACAGAAGTTTGATTAAAAGTTGTATGATAACAAAATTATAAACTCATTTAAAAACAGCTTGATATATCACTAAATGTTTTTATTGCTTTGGAATGCCCAATAAAAGATTGTTTGATGGCTAACAATCCCGTAACTTTTTTTTAGTTATATATCATAAATGTGATGCTCAAATAAAGATTGATCAATATTGTATGTTCCAGAAAGCATTATTTGTAAAGATATTACTGAATTTACATATTCATATAAATAAAGGGAGGTAATAAGACATTTATTTTCAATAAAATCTTAACATTTTTTTTCAAAAAGAAATGAATGCATAATTATATTTTAATGGTTTCATAAAATGGGTTTAAACTTTTGCAGTACATATTTAACATATTCTTGGATTTTTAAAAATTGTTTTAGAATAATAATTTTATACATATATAGAATTTCTCTTAAAGATATACTCTGCTCATCTTTGGGTAAAATATTTTTATCTTAGAAATGTCTTGAAATCAATGAAATTCTTACTGAATATGTTCAATTTGAATTAAATAGGAAAGAAACTATGTATGGGAAGCAGCATTCCCTATTACGGGTCAAGTAAAGTTGGTCTTTTCTTTAAAAAACTGCCAGTTTTTTTAATGACACTATATATTCATATTGTGACCACCTGTAGTATGTAGAGTTCAAAACATAACATATCTACTTTAAATTAAGCCGAAACCTGTTTATTTTATACATACAAAGAGACTGTGTAGCAATCATCAATAATTTTAAAAAGCAAGTTTGAGCAAAGTACATCTTTAAGTTTTGTTAGAACCTTAATTACAACATACAGGATCTTTAGACCTTTGTGATTTCATCTTAAAAAAATGTAACACCAATTAATATAGTATGAAAGAGGAAGTCTAAATACTTGAAACTTGAAACTTGAAACTTTTTATTTATTTAAACGCCTGTTTCTATTTAACAATATTCAACGGCGTTGTACAGTACATATAATATAATAAGAATCAACATCAAATGAAATAAAAGCTTTAATATACAATTCCAATTAACATATTTTTAAAAAAATTTAGAGACCTTAAAATGATAAAACTGATATACATGTAGCATGAGATAAGATTATTTACATACATGTAACTTGATTACAAATAGATTAAAAAGAATAAAACATTCATTTACATTGCGCATTTATCACACTGTCAGTCATCAGTTATACGTTACTCATGTTTATTTATGTTAAATATCACCTGAATAATAACAATCATGTAAAATCAAGCAAATCAATCCTTCATTACATTTACATGGTCTGAAAACCCTGATTAATGCCGTTTAAAGGCTCTACTGACTGAGCAATCTTGTCGCCTACACATTGTGATATTATATGATCTGAACAAAAGATATAATAATCAACACTGGACAAACATGAGACAAAAATATGCCATGAAACTAAGGTTATTTGTTATACTGTCTTTGTTGAATTGTCCACCTTTGGCCATCATTAAATATTATGTACACTCCTGTAATGTATCAGTCGATACGGGGCTAATTACTTTTGAAAAGAATTAATGAATTAGCATTATTCCAGCATCACAGCTTACACACCAGTGTCCGCCATAACTTCCGCTTACGAGCGAGTTATACACATCAAAACGAGGATTTAGACCGAAATATAGGTAAAACAGTTAAGTTAAAATCGATCATTAAATATTTTATTGTATTTTATGGGTGGGTCTTACATTGAACAAATTATCCCCGGTATGCATTTTAAAGCAAAACCTATATTTTTTAAAACAAAGCGATTTCTCACTTCGATTACTCAAAAACAATATTTTTTGTCGACTTCAAGCAACAATTTTAAAACGTAACATCAAATATTTGTGAAAACCCTCTTGACTCTTAAAAAAGTAAATATCTTGGTAACAGAAAATGAGGGAATATTTGAAGAGAACTCCTTTGTTTTAAAAATATTGACACTGAAATTGCCACCTGTGAGGTTGTCTCACTGTACGTTGCTTGCATAATTTGGAGTACCGCCTCCGTGGTCGAGGGGTTAGAGTCGATGACTTCTAATTCAGTTACCTCTCTGGTGTGGGTTCGATCCCCGGGAGAAGTCTTGTACTGGTGTAACTCTCCAGGAGCGATTGTTAGGAAACTACCCGCCTATATGACTGACATACTGTTGGGAAAAGGCGTAAAATGAAACAAACAAACAAGCATAATTTGGTCGTCCGGTTGCTTGCAAGGTCTCTGTACGGTTGCTTGAAATTTTGTTTGCATTTCTGATCACTAGAATACTTGTTTGAAAATTATTATCAAATAAATAGTGCCCTCTATTAAAGATATTTTTCAACATCACGTGAGGAGCCTTTTAAAAAGTTATATATCTGGAAAACGTGCGTTATATGACTAATCATTGACATTAACAATTCCTTCGTGACTGGTCTTTATTGAACTTATTTATCAATTTTCAGTTCGAAGTCAGCGATATTTTTCTCGTTGTTCTTGCTCGCAAGCGGAAGTTTTAGCGGACAAGGAGTGTACGCTGTCAGCCTGAAATGCAATAAATTGAGGATTAACATATTCAAATGTTATCTGCCAATAAATATAAAGTTAAATGCCAATATCTATACATCTATGAATAATAACTTTCAACATAGGCTTCCAGTACTTTTCAGGCTTTCCTTTGGGCAATGGCATTTGCTTCAGTTATAAATATTGTAGGTGATTTTCATTATTCATAAAGATATTCCATTGCTAATTGTTTAACAGGAAAACGTTTATGACACACCAATTGCCGTTCCTCTCTATGACAGTATAAGTGTTAAAAATCTTAATTCAACTTTATTAAAGATTCAAATGAGATTGTCATTTATGGAAACTTTATACCATTACAGCTTTATGTCTTGAACATAGCTTAATACTTTTGAAACAGTTGTACATATGAACATGCTTTGTGTATCCTGTTTCACTAACAATTAACTTTCATTGTTCATTAATTATCCCCCGCCGATGGAATCGGGAGGGGGATATAGTTTTGGCGTTGTCCGTCCGTCCATCCGTCTTTCCGAATTTCGTTTCCGAAGAAGTTCTCTGCAACTACTGGCTGGAATTCAACGAAACTTTATGGAAATCATCAATATCAAGAGGAGATGCGCATATCTTCGGCTTGTTCCGGTCCGACCTTTTAACTCAGAGTTATGGCCCTTGATTAGTTATGTAGTATGCATATAGAGTAAAAATCGTTTTCGGAATAGTTCTCTGCAACTATTGGCTGGAATTCAACGAAACTTTATGGGAATCATCAAGAGGAGATGCGCATATCGTCGGCTTGTTCCGGTCAGACACTTTAACTCAGAGTTATGGCCCTTGATTAGTTATGTAGTATGCATATAGAGTAAAAAATCGTTTCCGGAGTAGTTCTCTGCAACTACTGGCTGGAATTCAACGAAACTTTATGGGAATCATTAATACCAAGAGGAGATGCGCATATCGTCGGCTTGTTGCGGTCAGACATTTTTACTCAGAGTTATGGCCCTTGATTAGTTATGCAGTATGCATATAGATTAAAAGTCGTTTCCGCGCTACTTCTCTGCAACTACTGGCTGGAATTCAACGAAACTTTATGGGAACCTTCAATACCAAAAGGAGATGTGCATATCGTCGGCTTGTTCGGGTCAGACACTTTAACTCAGAGTTATGGCTCTTGATTGGTTATGCAATTAGCATATGGAGTGAAAATCGTTTCCGGAGTAGTTCTCTGCAACTACTGGCTGGAATTCAACGAAACTTTATGGGAATCATCAAGAGGAGATGCGCATATCGTCGGCTTGTTCCGGTCAGACCCTTTAACTCGGAGTTATGGCCCTTGATTAGTTATGTAGTATGCAAATAGAGTAAAAATCGTTTCCGTACTACTTCTCTGCAACTACTGGCTGGAATTCAACGAAACTTTATGGGAACCTTCAATACCAAGAGGAGATGCGCATATCGTCGGCTTGTTCCGGTCAGACACTTTAACTCAGAGTTATGGCCCTTGATTAGTTATGCAGTATCCATATAGAAAAATATTTGTTTCCTCGCTACTTCTCTGCTACTACTGGCTGGAATTCAATGAAACTTTATGGGATACTAAGAGGAAATGTGCATATAGTCGCCTTGTTTCAGTCAGATACTTATAACTCAGATTTATGGCCCTTGATTAGTTATGTAGTATGCATACATATCATTGGCTTTTTCCAGATTTTACTATTTTACAAAGTTATGGCTCTGTTATTGCCCTAAATATTTATCAAGTTCAAAGAATATTACTGTTTATGCGATGATTAATATATAAATAAAGCCTTATGTCTTCAGTTGTTGTGTTAATAATAACCAGTACTCGGCGGGGGATATAAATTCAACGAATTTGCTTGTTATAAAATATGCATACTGCCTTTTTGTTAAAGTAGTTCCAATATTTATTTATTTCGATTGAATAATCAAGCTTCATTTTTGACACGTTCTTTTAGATTGTGCGGTCCTGGTACGAAGTTTCAATGGTACGAAATATTCATATAATTCAGTTCAGTTATAATGAAAACGTGTATTTTAGATGTATTTAAAAAAAAAATCTTACCTGGAGTACAAACATCGAATTTTTAATGCAGGGTATTGTAGACTTGAATTGACGTTATTTGTCTTTGCAATCTGTAGTTTGCCGATTTTGCGCCGCAAGTCGCTTTCAAGTTTGTTGAACTTATTGAAACATGGACCACATAAAAACTCTACAACTTGAATCCCTTTTTTGTTTATTATTGATACAAAGGCGCAGCAACTTTGGATAATGAAAATGTAACCCGTCGTTTTATTGGTTATTGAATATGTCATTAATATTCATGAATACGAGGTTTTGCCATATTTTCAATGTTCCACGGTAGAAAGTGTAGCATATACGGGAAAACACCGTGGGTAACCGACGATAGCGGGCAAGCGGCGTTAACGTTTGTCCGGAGCATGTCTCTTTCACCTATGAAGGATTTTATGTAACGTCATAGAAATTCTTTCCACTATAAAAAGCCATGTCGCGAACTAGATCTCTATGTCAAAGGTCATAGTCACACTTAGAGGTCATTAAGAAATGCTAGTTCGGAGTCAAAATTCTACATGCATAGAGTGATTTCTGTATTATTTGGTACAAATATTGACCATTGCAAGGCAAAGTGTTCCGAGCTAAATTCAGGTCTACCAAGGTCAAGGTCACACATAGAGGTCAAAGTTAAGATAAATATATGAAGATGTAAATAGGGACCATTAGGTCATCATTTATTGAGGGATTGTAAAACAAATGGCCATTGATATGACTATGACTGTGACACATCTAATTAAGGTCAATATATTCAAGGTTAAGGTCACTATAGATGGTGAAATATCCATACTGAGTCCCTTTTAACAAAGTCACACATAGATTTAAAAGTTCAGAAAAATTATCAAAATGTGTATAGGGACCATTTAACCATCATCAATTGATGGATTGTAATACAAATGGTAACTTCATGACTAAAGTCACTATTTGCGAGGTCAATGTCACTTAATATGATTAGATATCCAGATATATTCCAGAGCGTATCTCCTACATGCATGAAAGAATTGTAATTTTACTTTACAGAATTGTTCACAGCCATTAGACGTATTGCCCTTTACATGAACCAGGTCTCTAGCTCAAAAATCACACTTAGGTCTCTGCCCGAAGCACACTTTCTTCATGCATCGAAAGATTTTATATATCTGGCGCACAAATTCTCACCATTGTGAGGCTGAGTGCCGCACATAAATTCAGATCCCTGCATTCAAGGTCAAGGTAACAAATAGAGGTACAATTCCAGCCAAAGGTCACACTTAGATCTCTGCCCGGAGCACACTTTCTTCATGCATCGAAAGATTTTATATATCTGGCGCACAAATTCTCACCATTGTGAGACTGAGTGCCGCACATAAATTCAGATCAGATCCCTGCATTCAAGGTCAAGGTAAGAAATAGAGGTACAATTCCAGCCGAAAATGTGTAGCCTCTAGACGGGAGGCAAAACTGATGCTTCACCATTCACCGCTCGCTTAAACTGACTTAGCGCTAGGTCTTTAGAGAGAAAAGCAATTTGTCGAAGGAGCTTGTTCCAAACAAAGATAATGTGGTAATTACAATCAGTTGCACATTTCTTTTTTACTTTTTTTATATTGTCATTAATTGATTTATAAAGTGATTTAAATTAATGTTTTATTATGCTAAAATATGTATTTGCATAGATTGAAGTATCTGTTATATAGGTAAAAATGAAAACGTTAGACATTGATAATTATAGTTTTGAAATAATGTTGATGATAGACTGTTCTATTTAATTATGATTTATTTATTGTCATTAAACTTTCGATCAAGATTTCTTCTAGATAATGACAAATTGGACTTTTCTTCTTTCATGTTGAAATTCATAGCTTTCGTTCATTTTGTGTATGTGTGTACATATTCTGTTTAAATCAGGTCTTTCTTATTGATACCTTTGAAAGATATTAATGTACATTAAAAGGAAATCATCAGAGGTCATACAGTTTAGTTAATTGGTTGGTTTTCACTCCGGGAATTTCATACTTAGACTATTTATTTTGAAAATTAGCCAAAACGGTGTGCAAATGAATTGAGTATTGATGTGCTTGTCTACAAGAACCCAAACAGCTTTTAGTCAAAATTAATATTTCAATCAAAGATAATTCTGAAAAAATGTTATAAAGTTTAGCGTGTCCGTTGCAATTAACGACGTTAACATTAAGTTTTCAATTTTTCATTAAGCAGCCTATGTAAGAGTATAACTGAGAAGACTTTTGAGGAACAAAATGAAACATTGAAACATTTTATTGAAACTATGGGGACTTACAATAACTGCTTGTTTTTGACATGATTAGCATTTTGTTATATTATTACCAACATTTTATTATATTGTTCCAGTTGCAGATGAATTATAGTGGCGTTAATTATTAACATTCCAGACATGTAAAAAGCAACACAAATTTGTGGTAACTGTATCCAGTCAGTAGTTGACAAAAGATAACATGGAAATAAGCGATTGCAACACTGTAGAATTAACAAATGTCAATAATACATTTTTTGTATACATTTTTACGCGACTGTTTTCGAATTAGCCAAACAAACACATTTTATACATACACTACGAAAGCAAAAAAGTCAACAGTTTAAAATATAAAGACTTCCGGAAGCAATTCGCAATATGTTTCCATATGCAATTACTAATTGGACATAAAACAGTTAATTAGTTAATTGCTGCCAAATACCAAAACAAATTGATATATTTGACATTTAATAATTTCCTAATAATGTTTCCTCTCAAATAAATTTTATCTTGTTCCTATTTGCAGGGACAAAGCACAGTCCAAACATTTATCCGTTATGTAGATAACGAAACGTTTGTTTTATTGTTAATCACGAATTTTAGACGTTCAATGATTGTTGTGAAATTTCATATTTAACTTCAATATGGATTTGAAGTGGCTCATCATCCTAATTGTTGTCAGCTTCTTAACTAAAGGTAAGTTTTTCTTTCTATTATAAATTGAAAATTGAACATGTTACATGACCAAGTGGCTTATGACTATGACGTCAAACTTACCCCACACCGCTGTGAGTTCAAATCCCGCCAGAGACTTTGAATTCTTTCATGTGAGTAAACTATCTATAGTTAGCTTACGGAACATCGTTGGTTCTACTTCGGTGCTCGTCCGTATGCTCTGAAGTGCACCTAAGGTATTCCTCCAACAATAATGCCTGAAAGTTGTCATATTGTGACCACTGCTGTGTTTGTGTGACGGTAAACCCAACAAAAATATTATTATCAAAGCATGAATAAACAAACAAATTTTTTTAAATACATAAAACAGTCAACGACTTTATTACAATTAAGGCTATAAGTAATGAGAAATAAAATATTATTGTCTTTGGACATAATTCGTCTGTACATCAGTATGTACCGAATTAAGTTGTATTTGACTGCTGTACCCTCTAGTTGAGAAATTATGTTTATTAAAAAATATAATATTTCAAAATCAACATCACGAAAGGTTTAACTACATTTCTGTTAAAGCACTGGTATATCTGTCCGAAGCAACACGATTCTGATTGTAAAAATTTATTTGCAATTTTTTATCTAATAATAAAAATAAAAATGAAAGTAACATTTAAAATGAGGGGAGGGGCATCGTTCAAATATTATACTTCTGTAACGCCTATCTGAAGGATTATGTATTACATAAAATTAACAAACATTTTTCATAAAATAAAGTAGTAAATTTGTAAAATGACAGATATGGAAATATATCAAAAGTTCTGAAGCTGAAAAAAAATTTGAAAACGTATATTTCCGCGTTATTTCTAGTCAACTACTTACTGGATTTTAACAAACATTTTGGGAGTATTCAATGCGCAAATCATTTGCATGTTCCGGTCAGACTAATTTACTGTTGATCATGACCCGTCATTAGTTATTCAGTATGTATAACGAGTAACATTCGTTTCCGCGCTATTACCGGGCAGCTTCTTACTAGTTTTCAACATAACTATATTTGAACAATCAATACCTAAAAGTCATTTGCGTATCCTTGGAATGTCGCACTAGGACCATTTAACACTAGGGTATAGTCCCTGATTACTTATGCAGTATGTATGCAGAGAAACAATCGTTTCCGCACTAATTCTCGGCAACTGCCTCCTAGTTTTCAACAGAAAGGCCATGCTCATATCCTGGTCATATCCCATTCGGATTATTTTACACTAAGGTTTTTTCCCTAATTACGTATGTAAGAATCGTTTCCGAGCTATTCTTGGCAGCTGCAACTTGAATTTACCATATTCTTTTGAGATCCATCGATGTCCTAATAATCACATATTATGGCCCCTGCATGGGTCAAATTGTTGTATTTTGCTTTAATTTTGCTGGAATAAGCTGTGCATATGATATATCGTTTACATGGTTGAGTGGTTAACACGTCGGACTAATTAATCTAAGGATAACTGGTCGCGTGGGTTCAAACCCCGTAACGGTCAAGTGGTTGTTTCCGTGAGCAAGGGATTGTGTCTCAATAAGCTTATAGCTTATTACACAATTGGACTAAAGTAAGTTAGGGTAAACTAAATGGCTTGTTTTCATATGTGATCAAACCAACACCGTTTGAATCTAACCATGACATTTAAATGACCTTTACCTGTAAAGTAAAAAAAAAGAATTTTGCTAAAATTGATTAACAGGTTTATTTTTGCTTGGACTAAACATAACTTATGATATAAACTTAATTTTAAATCAAGTAAATAATTTGTGATTTTTTCTTTGATAGGCATTGCCCTTCAAGATCCAATTATTGAATAAACCTCACAATTGTGTGGTGGCTGATTTGTGCCATTCGTGTTTTCGCCCCGCGACCCCGCCAAGCGAAAAGTCGAAAATTAACAAGTTAAAATGGCGGGACGCGGGGCGAAAACACGGTTATTAGCGAGGGCGCGGGCGAGGTTTAATAAATAAAACTTCGTCCCGCGGGGTGCGGAGCGAGATTTAAAAATAAAACGGCGGGGTCGCGGGACGAAAACACGCTAATTAGCGCGGGCGCGGGACGAAGTTTAATAAATAAAACTTCGCCGCGCGCCCCCGCTAATAAGCGTGTTTTCGTTCCACAACCCCGCTAAGAGTAAAGTCGTGACTTTACAAGTTAAAATGGCGGGGATGCGGAGCAAAAAACACACGCTAATAAGCGAGGGCGCGGGGTGAAGTTTGATAAATAAAACTTCCGTCGCGGGAGCGCGGAGCGAAATTTTAAAAATCAAACGGCGGGGTCGCGGGACGAAAACACGCTAATTAGCGCGGGCGCGGGGCGAAGTTTGATAAATAAATCTTCGCCGCGCGCCCCCGCTAATCAGCGTGTTTTCGTCCCGCGACCCCACCAACCGAAAAGTCGATAATAAACAAGTTAAAATGGCGGGAGTGGGAGCGAAAACACGCTACCCCGCCGTTTTACTTCTCAAATCTCGTCCCGCGCCCGCGCGGGGTGAAGTTTTATTTATTAAACATTATTTATTAAACTTCGCTCCGCGCCCTCGCTAATAAGCGTGTTTTCATCCCGCGACCCAGCCATTTTAATTTGTTATTCTCGACTTTTCGCTTGGCGGGGTCGAGGGGCGAAACACGAATGGCCCAAATCAGCCACCATACAATTGCCATGAACTTAGTATTTATAGAATATTTGATTTATACCTTGAGAAAACGCTTAAGAGAAAAACCAATGTATTGAAATATATTATGAAGGATTCGTCATTTACGAAAGTAGTTTATGCGAAAGAACAAAATCACCTGATGGTAGTAGTTAGTTTGTGTGTTTACATAATCAACGGGGGGAATCACGTGACATTGTATAGTAATACCCACGAGAAAATGGCGACTGCTGAGCCTCGGTAAGTACCTTATTATGTAAAATTAAGGTGACAAACGTTTCTTAAATCAAAACAAAACCTAGCGTATCATATGCCCGTTAATTTTCTCCAAATGGCAATACAAAGTGCGTTTTGTAGTTTTTGAGAACATTGTTTGAATTGTGTGAAAATTGCACATTCAGCGATCTAGTAATTCGCACGAAACGATATAATTTGGTACCAAAATAAATAAAAATAAGCTTACTTTCTGCACTTAAGACACAAAATCAATCATTTTATTGACATCTGTAATCGTAGAAGTCCATATACAGTCCTACGCATAAACCCAAAATTTCCAGTTTTCCCCAAAATTTCCTATCTCTGGTCAGTGATGAGCATTTAGATAAATTATAATTACATGGCTTGTCACTGTATTACTGATAGCAGCACTCTTGAATGTTTTATGATCTTATCATGTTTCAAGAATGTATAGTTTAAGCTGGAAGACATAGAGAACATTTTAGATGTAACGAAAAAACTAAGATTAAATTTTTAGTGTAAAGCGATACATACAATTTTTAATAATAGTTTAAGACAAATAAAAATTGGATTACAGTAAAAAAGGTTTTAATCGCTAATTACTCACAATGAAAATAATCGTGTAAATTACTTTCATGTTAAAGGCATATCATACCTCAGTGATTTACATTCTTTTTCTTTTTTTTCAGAATGAGCAAAATAATGTTTAGTAATAATAATAATTGATTCAAAGCATTAATGAAGCTTATCATTCAATCTAGTAGGAAAAGAGATTAATGTGATTTTTTTTAAAAAGGTACCAAAATAATACAAGCAAAAAGTAAATAAAGTTTTTAAAGTAAAATTCTAAGTTCAAAGAGGAAATATCTCTTGAAATAAGGATGCTAGAGTTATAAACCTTGTCATGCATGATGTAAGTAATGACAAAGGAAAATTAAGTCTACAGTTGATGTCATTTATGATAACAAAGATAATTCTTAGAAATATATTAATTTTTAATAAATCCCTAATTCAAAAATGAAATGGAGATAATTCTAGAAATACAGGACTTGAGTTATAAATCTAATCCCACCTGCTATAGGTGTTGATAAGAAACATTTCTATGCCTATTAAAATCGCATCGTCCCTCTGTCTGTCTGGACGTCCGTCTGTCTGTGCGTCCACACTTCATTTCTGTCCGGACTATAACTTTGTCATGCATAGAATGATATTTGAATAACTGGGCATTAATGTCTACCACATCGAGACGATGTGTTGCGTCCAAGAATTACATCTCTACCTCAGAGGTCAAGGTCACACTAACATTTTGAAGTTTCACTTTATCACAATAAAAGTTTATAGGTTCACATATTTGTGTCCGGAATGTAACTTTGTCATACAGTTATGAATCTTGTCACACATGATAAGGAAATATATTTGAAGTTAGAAGTTGATACCTTAAGAAATAAAAAGAAAGTAAAAAGTTACATTTTTTGAGAGAAAAAAAATTCATGGGGAGATAATTCTGGAAAAATTGGTATAAGAGTTAAAATAAGAAATATTGTCACATATGAAATTTTTAGGTTTGATGGAAAAAGAAACACAATGTTTTAATTTTTTAAAAATTTTAATTAAAATTTAAAATAATAAAAGAAGGAAAAATTAAGGGGAGTTTTAAAATTAACATTATTTAAAAATTTAAGGGGAATAGTTCTTTGGGAAATTTTTGTTTTTTGAGTTTTGCACCTTATCAAATGTTTGTGGATGTTGATTAAAAAAAAATTTAAAATATTTTGGAAATTTATTTCCTTAAAAAAAAAAAAAAGTTTATAAAGGGGCGCAATTAAAAATTTAAAATTTAAAAGGGGGGACGGGCCCCTGACGTTTTACTTTGGCAAACCCAAGGGTTAAAAGGGGATGAAAAACTCACCAAAAATTTTCCCCTTAGTTATAGTCCCCCAAGCTTTATGATAAAAATTATCCCCCTTACCTGGTAAAAAGGTTTTGCACTTTGCAGTAAAAGTTACATCTACGAACAGTTTTTTTGTTTTTGGTTTTGTTTTTTAGCGAGCCGGGAAGGGGGTTCAGTCAGTAACATGAGTAACAGTGACACTTAACTATTGAACTTTATCTATTATTAATTTAATAAATTATCGTATTTTATGAAGTATATTTACAAATAATTGCTAAGTTTCACAATTCAATTGGGCCACATACCCATTTACAAAAGAAAAAGGAAAAAACATTGATAAATTTATTAAGTGTATCTTCTACAGAAATTTGATCCTTTAAAGTTGGGGCCATTAGATAAGAATACAGAGGGGCAAAACTCTCAACTCAGTGGACGTGTTAATTGGAGACATACAGTTAATAGTGATTTACTAGCTGATAAGCCCTTACTGAGATTCAGCAGGCTGGAAGGGTTTATGCGTAGGACTGTATAAAATATATTTTCGAAGGTCTGTAGCCTACAAATGTTCTTTGCAAGTGTATAGTAAGTAAAACGAACAATTTCTAGATAGTAAGTCGCACGAAAACAAAATAGTAAGTTTAACAACAACAACAAAAAACAAACAACAATGATACAAGTTATGATGTGCCTCAGAAATCCATATTGTTTTAATTCTTTAGAAATGCCAAACATGTGTTTCATAATGTTTAAGTAATGGATAAAACGCATGATAGTAATAAAAGTATTTTATTACAACTGAAAAAGGTAGCGCTGAACATTAAGTGATGTGTCGTTAAGGTAGCAAAATGTAAACAAAGTAGTATAATATTGACTTCCATACGAAATACTTATTCACTAAAGGTATACCATTTTCCAACAGAACCAAAGATGCAAAAGATAGTTTGAGTATCTAGCAAAAGAGTATGTTTTCGGAAACTGTAACAAGATACCAAAAATAAACAGTTTTTTTTTAAAATAAATATGATAGCATTTAACAGGCATAATGGACCTTAAAAGAAAAACGAACTATTATTTGAAATCAAACGGTCAAAGATATTTACACTTTTTAAAGTGAAGGCAAGTGGAGTAAAAAGATATTTACGTAAAGAAATCTTAGATGCTGGGTTTCAAATCACACCGGCAATGTCGGGACACCTGAGTTAAAGCACCGGCGTTTTGTTAGCTAGTTTGATGAAAGAATTCAAGGACTCTGGTCGGACTAGAATCCATAGCAGTGAGAAACATGTGTATAAAAATAACGGACTTTAACCACTCGGCTATGAACGCCCTGACTATCTTATTTACTTACTCTATCACAAACAAAAAGTAAGAGTTTACGACGCAACACATTTGCACATGGTAAGAAAATAAGCGTATACATATTAACGTTTAACAAACTTCTTTGGTTATTTATAAAATCTGCCAGTGTATAAAAGAATAAATTTAATAAAGGCTTTGTATACCAGTTCTATGATGGCATTAAATATCAATGTGATATGGCGAATGTCTTCTCCTTTGCGTTTTTGGTATAAATTGCAGATACTGAAAAGTAAATGACGGTGTTGTAACGTACATTGTTGAGTATCAATGTCAATGTCTCATTTAGTTTAGTAAAGTTATATTTTATGAAATTATATGAATATGAATACATGTATTATGAAATATTAATAATTTGAATTAATATTATTAAAATACTCTCTCGATATTTGTTTCTCTGTCACAGTAGACGGAACACACTTGCAAATTTGAAACCAAAAGATTTATGCAATAGTTTCGTCACATTTTAGTAAGCTATTGTAAACTGTGCGTGAAACTTACTATTTTGTTTTCGTGCAACTGATTATCCAGAAATTGTTCGTTTTACTTACTAAGTACTTGCAAAGAACATTTTGTAGGCTGCAATCCTTCGAACAAAATTTTATATGGAATTCTACAAGTACAGATGTCAATAAAATGATTGATTTGGTGTCTTAAGTGCAAAAAGGCTTACTTTAATTTATTTTGGTACCAAGTTATATCGCTTCGTGCGAATTACTATCGCTTCACACAATTCAAACAATGTTCTCAAAAACCACAAAACGTAGGATAATACACTTTGTATTTTCATTCGAAGAAAATTAACGCGCATATGATACGTTAGGTTTTGTTTTGATTAAAGAAACGTTTGTCACCTTAATTTAACATAATAAGGTTCTTACCGGGGCTCAGCAGTCGCCATTTTCAACGATATCGATTTTGTACTAGGCTAAATATCTGGGATAACACAACCATCCCAAAATATCCTCTAAATTAGTTGCTAAAATATATTAATATATAATAATAAGAACTTGAATAAAAACAGTTGAATACCAAATTTAAATCGAATTTAACGAACAAACAAAAAATGAGTTGAAAGAAATTTCAGTATGAGATATACAATATATAAATGTAAAATGCAAATAAATTCATCGCCACATCTTAAATGTAAAGATTGTTTAGAATATATTGCAGCTAAAAACTGTTGTTTGTTAAAGTTCTTATCTCAATTTTCGTAACAATGTCACAAACGCTGTCATCCCTGTCTCCAAAAGGAGGATTGTCAAAATGACCGCGCCCTAGTACTTATACTTGTTTTCATATTGTTCATAGTTAGAACATTCTTCATAATAAAAACCCGAAACAGATTATTTTTTAATACTGTTGTGTTGAGTTGTCTTTACAATTCTGTATTGAATACACAATCAAAAGCATAAACATTTTGTTTTCTATTTTAGTTTCTCTTCAACGTAAGGTTCTTTATAAGCCAACTGAGTTTCCATACTCGAGATGCTTCAAAAATGGTACAAACCAAATTTCCTGTGAAAAACTGAACATCAGTAAAGGTAGGTAAAGATTTTGTGAAATAATATACACTGATATAAGGTAGCAACAAGCTAAATCACGGAAGGTCAATTATTCTATTAATGTACATTCGTGCCTGAAATAGTGCCCGTAGTTAATTATTAAATTTTTTAAACACAATTTGGCAGATTATTTTACATTCTGTTAGATTACTCTTTTGATATACAAATTATTTGTTCAGAAAACCCCTTTTTTCATATGCCTGATATGAGCTAACAAAAACCTGTGATCTTGAAAGACGTTACTAGCTTTATAATACCAATAACAATATTGTTGTAAATGTTGTTTAAATTTGACATTAAGTATATACGAGGTTTAAGTGCATGGATTTTAACAGATTCCGCGCATCGCGAGATCTTCACTTATTCAGATCATTTTGTTTTAATGAATCATATCACGCATTGATTTTGTTATTATGTGATCTTAATATAGCTGCAATCTTCATTTCTCTACGGCAAGTCTCTGTTGTTTATTTTCCGTAGCCATTGCCGAAGTACTCTTCATTTGAAAATGAACGGGAGAAAGCACTTGTCATGTTTCTAAAATGTACACGATGTTCTCGGGGTCGTTTCATGATTATATCTACAAGATGTAACATTATCGTTGCAATGCATGATGGACAACTTAAAAAATAGATAATAAGCAACAAGTCACATGGAGTAGATCTAGAAATCGACTTACTTTTAAGCTGAATAAAATCCCTATGAATTTCGAAATAGATCTTTATAAACGTCACGACAAATTCGAATACTGAAGATTCCTTCATTGCCAGTTTCTATCCAGTTCCGTAGATCCCACTTATGATGATCCAGATATTTTTATAAACTGTTAATCCGTCTCATTATTAAAACATTTTTTCCATTTGTGAGTAGATCTAGAAATCGACTTACTTTTAAGCTGAATAAAATCCCTATGAATTTCGAAATAGATCTTTATAAACGTCACGACAAATTCGAATACTGAAGATTCCTTCATTGCCAGTTTCTATCCAGTTCCGTAGATCCCACTTATGATGATCCAGATATTTTTATAAACTGTTAATCCGTCTCATTATTAAAACATTTTTCCATTTGTGCAGTTATCTGGGTTAGCAAATGAAATATGTATCAAATCATAATTCAGTATGTTCCAAAGCCATAAATCAAGAACGGTCCATCAATTTTAGTTCAACATCACAATCTTTATAACCCTTGAAAATGGATTAGGCATATGTAACCTCATACAGATAATTTTAAGCGTTGAGATAAATTTGTCTTGATGGTATTTAAAATAAATTTTGTATACTCAGATTTTGTAGTAATAGTTAAAACTACACCTTCAATTCATATATTAACTATGAAACATTTAAATCATTTTAAACACACTTAATGACATGAATCTATGACAGTACAATACTTCTTCCATTAATTCAGAAAATAACATTCGTTTTGATTTTATGTTTTTAAACTATTTATATATTTCTCTACATAGTATCTCGTTGTTAAAGACTTCTGTAAATCCTACTCTTTTAGCTACAAAATATACCATATGCGGTATTTTTTCTCCCGCGAAAAATATAGCTATTGTTTTTTCACTGAATAATTTCAAATTTTAGGAAGGCTTAAATTATTTAGGACATCACTCTGTGTTTCTCTTTGACTCGATCTCCCCTTCATATTAACAAAGTATGTAACACTTTGAGTCTACAAAATAACAACGACGTACTGTCTCTTATTGAACGCTCCAATTCAAACTATTCTTAATAATATCAAATCACTGCCGGTATTTCTTGTCATTTTGTTAAATTGTGAGACGGAAAATTAAATCTGTATTTACGAGCTTAAAGTGTAAAGGCCTACGTTTGGTTGCTCAAACTAGAAAGCATGTTTATATTCTTATAATTAACATTTTTCCTCGCACGCGAGTCTGTGTTCTCTCATTAGGGAATAAGCTAGTTAAAGTAGACACCGTGCAACCCAAAATTGAACATATAGTGAATCAGTTCCCCTTTTTATATATATTTCTTGTCAGCATGATAATGTAGTATTTGTTGGCGATTTCTAACGTCAAGTTGCTGTTGTGAAAGTTAAAACCTACGAAAAGTTTTAGCGCACGAACTATTGTACCCGAAATAAGAAGGGTAACATATTTTTGTATTCTATCGGACCTGGTTAAGTTAATTATTTTTAAATAGACGTGATACATATTAATGGACAGAATTCAGACAATTACAGATTGATGTAAATTAAATATTAGCGAAGAACATTTTTTTAGTCTTCTAGATAGTGTTCCCGTTCCCCTACGACGCGTTGCAATTGTGGTATTCAAGATACGCGCTCGAGTGTTATTATTTATAAAGCGGTTACTGATATTTCACTTCAAATGATTTTGAATTGATTATTTTAAATAATTGTTTGCTATTAAATTTGCATTTTGACACCAACTTTGTTCTCATTTTTCATTTTAATGATAACATTTAGCTATTGATCAGTAGGTTAATAGCGAGCTCGAAGAACTGGGCCGAAGGGCCCTCTTTTACGGTTACGCGAGTACCTGCTAAGTGATGGTTTTGAAAACTTTCGTCCGAAGTACTGATATGACACATCGCAACTTTTCGAATTTAAAGATAACGATAAAAACTGAGGAATTCTGACTGAAAATGGATGTGAAGACTGGTCACCAACGCACTTCTTTGGGAACCATAATTGGACAGGGAACCAGAATAACGGAGGCTGTGTATAAAATATCGAATGAGAGTTTTAAAACGGAAAATGTAAAATGAAAATTGAACGATTATTTTAACCGACTTTTCCCGTACGTAGGTTTTGCCTGATTTCATTTAATGTTCATTTACCTTCTCCTTTTTCATTAAACTAAACAATAATAAGGAAAAAAAAAGAAAGAAAAAAATAAAGGGCGAAGCCATATTTAACACAGTACGTCTGACGTCACACGCACTCGTCGTCTCCATTTGTTTAAAAACATTAAAACAACAGTCGAGCCGATTCCTTCTTTCTTCCTGGAAATTAAGCTTATTTACGTAGCATAAATAATAAAATACATAAATTTTATTCACGTACATATTTCTTAAGTATCATTAAATCTGAAATTTAAATAACTTAGGGAACACTTCGATCTGACATTCATCACCGCCTAATGCCATTATGGAATAGACCCGGGTTCTTAACTATCGTATATTTTAGGTTATTTCCGTTTAATTTGTTGTATTATATACAATATTTTACTTTTGAAATATACTAAGGTCTAATCCCGGAGATTGCGCGGCTATATATATTATATGTAAGTTTCATGCAGTTTTTTTTTCGTGTATTATCAAGCTGTCAAACATGACCAGCAACACCTTTGAAAGAATACATGGTGTTTTGTACCGTGTAAAAGACGTACCACCGGATGGAAATTGCTTTTTTAACTGTCTTAGTTATTTTTTTACAAATGATTTCAGTGATGCACAAATGTACAGAAATATAATCTGTCATAGAATAATAAGTAGTTGGAATCAATGGAAAAATAAAGTGCAATTGTATCACAGCCACACCATGTCAATTGAAAAGTATAGAAATGGTATGCTAAATGGTAATTCTTGGGCACATGCATCTGAAATTGAGGCAGCTTCAGATCTATTTAAATGTCACATTTTTGTGTACCTTAAAGGATATATGAACAACAAGCCTACATATACCTTAGTTCCATACAAATCAAAAAATTCAGAAAATACTGTACATTTACTACTAGAAAATAATCATTTCAAAGTATTGTATCAAATTACAGGTACTGAAACACCTGTTTGTGCAACATCTTTTTCAAACAATATTGATCATTGTTATGCAATGTCCACTGAAAGTGTCAAAGTGACATGTTCTTCTTTGAAATTAAACAAAAATAAAAGGAAACAGTCTGAAAAGATATGCCTCACAGATAAACCAAAGAAACTTAAACTTTGTGAAAACTTTTCTGAAAAATCACAATCTGATACTCTTAAAAACAAGTCAATTAACAACCAATCATGTACAACTCATACAGACCACTCTTATGCTATGTCCGGTATGACTATTAAACACTTTGAATCTAAAAAAGCTGATATGTGCTCTGAAATTGAACAAAAAAAGCATACATTTGATAATGCATATTCAGATAGTCTTATTTTAACATGTAAAAAGTTGAGCACATGGTCTGATCTCAATATGCAATCTGATGTGAATAAAAATGAAGAAAGAAAAATTAAGTATAAAATTAAAAAAACACAGAACCAATTTCAAAATTCACAAGAAATCCCTGAACAACCACTAGTGACTATTAACAACCAATCCTGTACAACAAATTTGTCTACTCATACAAATCACTCTTATGCTATGTCCGGTATGACTGTTAAACACTTTGAACCTAAAAAATATGATATATGCTCTGAAATTGAACAAAATTGCACACATGCTCTGAACTTGAACAAAATAAAAACACACATTTGATACTGCTCTATTTACATGTATAAAGTTTGGCAAATGGTCTGATCTCAGTATGCAATCTGATCTAAATATAAATGAAAAAAAGGAAAATTCAATATCAAATTAAAAAAAGACAGAACCAATTTCAAAATTAACAAGAAATTCCCGACCCACCACAATGGCTACAAATGAAAATTATAACAAAGCTATGGATGCAATTCGCTCTTTTGAACTTGAGCAAATGTCTTATAAATTTCTCACTGTCAAGTTTGTCATGAGCGCCGTATTCAGATGAATATTTCGAAAGAAGGTATATGTAAGCGTTGTTTTTCTGATAAAAATACAATTAAAATGTTTTCTAGTCAAAATAATATGGACCCTAAACCTCAACCAGAACATCTTAAAAATCTCACAGCAATTGAACAACAACTAATTTGTAGGATTTCACCATGTATTGATATACACATCCGTAAACATTTTGGCATTGCATCAAGTGAGCATTGTGTTACATTTCCATAAGAAATTAATGCGCCTTCACAAATATTTCCAAGACTGCCAAATGAAATGTCCTAAAAGTAAGAAAACTTGGATTCAAACAATCAAGTAAAGAATTTAGGTTAAGGCGTCATAAAGTTAAATCAGCCTTACTATGGTTAAAAATAATAACCCTGCATATGCAGACATAAAAAGACTTAGCCTTTCGCCTGATGATGGTGAACTTTCAGATATACCCACAGCAGAATATGATTCAAAAGTTTCTCATGTGAATGATCTTGGTCCTGCTTCTAATCAAATGCCTTCAGAAGAAATTGAGGGTGAAACTGCATCTGCCACTCTTTTGCCTGATCTGCCAATTAATTTAAAACAACAGGTCACAGATATTGTTAAAAATGTTGTTGGTGAAAACCATGGTGATGTTACAGTGAACAAGCATGGCACTGTAACAATACCATGGCCAACACGTGAAACTATTCCTTTATCAGAATTTACAACGCTATACTTTTTTACATTTCTTTTCCTTGTCTTTCTCCTTATGGAACTGGTGATTTACACATTAATCGTCCAGCTACATGTTCATCAGCAAATTGGGCCGATCATTTACTTTGGTATGAAGATGGAAGATTGCATCCCGTCATTATTTCAAATTTGTCATAATATGAAAAAGAGAAAATTAGCCATAGAAAATGGCACATTTATTATAAAACAAAAACTTGTTGAACAACAAATGTCAATAAGACATCGTCGTAGCAAAATACAAAATGGCGAGTATTTTTTTATCAAATAAAATAGTTTATTTAAGCTCTAGTCTAAGAGGTACTTCTCAATACTGGGCACACCGTGCTAAAGAACTTAGATCTTTAACACAGTATCAAATAAGCAAAGGCCATGGCCTTCCTTCTTATTTCACTACTGGTAGTTGTGCTGAGTATCATTTTAAACCATTAAAGCGTCTTTTAGAAATTTACAAAAAAGACACCACTGGGGAAAATATCAACTTAAATGACACTGCTTTACTTTTTGAAACATTGCAGCAAATCACACACATAGTCTGATGACCAATGTGCTGTTGAACTTGAAAATTGGGCAAAATTACATTTAGGAATGACAGCTAATTACCCTGCCGGCAAAGATACAAATGGATTGCCAAGAAAAGATCTATGGCCACCACCAGAGGGCACTGTTGAAGCCCTACCAGAAACAAAAAACCATCTTGTTAAATTATTAATGGATGTAAGCCAATCTCATGAATCACTATTAGAAGATCATTTGTTACTCACTAACCTTTTTAATTTATATAGATGTTCAGATAATTGTATTAAAGCTACTAAGTCAGGAAATCAATAATAAAGAATGGAATTTGGTACAACTGATATGCCCGGTAAACAATTAAGGGACCACCCAGCCTTGGTTAAAGACAAAAATGGATCACTTCGCATTGAAATGACAAGAGATCATCCTATGCTGGTACAGTATTCTAGGTTTCATATACAAGGCTGGCGTGCAAATGGTGATATCTCTTTAATACTATCAAAAAGTTATCCAGACAATCCCTCTGTAGATGAAATTATTGCAACTGAAAAATATATCACTGGATATGCTTGTAAAGGTAATCAACCAACTAGCACTGTTTCAGATATTTTTAATGACATCATGGTAAATTGTGTAGATACATCAAATGGCTCTAATGCTAAATAAATATGCAATTAAGTTTTGATTAATACTGTAAAGAGAGACATTTCTTCTGTTGAAGCTTCATTTGAATTATCATCAATGCCATTGTATAGAAGTAGTCATACTTTCAGATCAGTTAGTTTATCAGGTGCTAGAATACTTGAAAAAGATGGTCAAATTATCTCAAGGAACAATGCACTTGATCAATATTTCTCCAGAGATAAAAAAACAAATATGTCGTTTTATGAATTTGTTTGTCAAAGTGGTAAAGTTCCCGTATTTTCGGGTTGTTCACTAAATGCAACTTGGCCACTAGATGAAGAATACAGCAAAATAATGTTATTTCTCTATTGGCCAAGTTGGAGGCAAATTTCAGACATAAAAGATGAAAATGTTACCTGGAATGAAAAAATAAAACAATTTATTCTTACTGATCAATGGCCAAATTTTCTTAAAGCTGACCTGGAAAGAGCAAAGCATAAACAAAATAAAGACAATGAAAGTGATGATGATTTAGCAATTTATTCTCAACAACCAGAATGGATGGATGTTATTAGACCAAATATTGAATATGATTGTCCTGTTACTGATTTCGATTATAACGATGGAGGTGAATCATGTGATTGAAATAAAACTAACTGTCCAAATTCGGAAAGTCTAGCTAACACTTGGATTGATATATTGAATGATCAATTGAATAATACAGATAATTTAACAATTTAGATATTCCAAATGTTGATTTAAATACCAAACTTTTGCATTTAATATTATTATGAAAAAAATAACAGAATTTTCTAATAAACCTTCAGATTTTCAACCATTAAGAATGATTGTAACTGGTACTGCTGGTTCTGGCAAATCATACTTAATTAAATGTTTAATAAAATCAATAAGATTACATTTTCAAACAAATAAGTCTATTCAAGTAATTTGTCCTACTGGCAACAGTGCCAACATCATTTCAGGTGTGACATTGCACAGTTTCTTAAAAGTTCCTACAAATTATAAAGGATCTGACTTGACACCACCTGATGGATCAAAAGGTATGCAACTTCAAACCAATTGTGAAGGGTTGAAAGTTCTTCTGGTTGATGAACGTTCTCTTATAGGTGCATTAACCTTAGGTTGGATGGAATTTCATTGTCGTTATGGTGTAAATCAAGGAAAGAATTGTAATCAATCTTGGGGCGGTCTCCCTGTTGTTGTTTTCTTTGGAGATGATGTTCAATTACCACCTGTTTTAGATCCTCCAGTATATGATTGTAATAATTCTTCACCAGCAGCAATACATGGTTTGCTTGTTTGGAAAGAGTTTTCAGTTGCTGTCACACTTAATACAATTGTCCGTCAAAACAAGGATGAAAATGATTTTCGAAATGTTTTACAATCTCTTAGAAATTATATAATGTTACACCAAACCAGTGTAAATGGTTACAAAACTCTCAATGGCAAAATCTTAAAGCCAAATATAGTGAGCAATTTTTAAATAACCTTTGTGAACATGCTCACCATATTTTTCCTACACATAATCCAGTTTGGGAGCATAAGAAACAAAAAATCTTAAATGTTAATAAAATATTCCCCAAAGATTACAGCTGTTTGTAAAGGTCCTCACTCAAAAACAGCAGCCAGTGACAAATGTAATGGACTCTTACTCAACATCTATATTTGTAAAACTGCTAAAGTCATGTTGACAGTCAATCATGTGTCAATCTCTGTGTTAAATTTGGATTATACAATGGAGTTATTGGTTCAGTGTTTGATATCATTTATCCTGCAAATAAAAACCAACATACTGATTGCCAAATATTGTGATGGTTGATTTCACTAACTATACAGGACCACCATTTATCAACTCAAATCCAAAAGTTGTTCCACTAGTTCCTGTTGAAAGAAAAGTTGACTGTTCATGTCATGGATGTAAACGAAAACAAATCCCGCTTCGTCTTGGCTGGGCACTTACTATTCATAAATGCCAAGGGATGACTGTTGGAAAAGATGAATGTCACAGATACATTGTCATAAATCCTGGTACACGTGCTTTTGAGTCCAGAAACCCAGGTGCTTTATTTGTTGCACTTTCAAGAGCAAAATCTGCTGGAAATGATACAACAGAACCTGATTTCGCATGGCATTCATCTGTGTAACTAAATAAAGACAGGCTTTGTCATGTTGTAAATATTAAACGCGTAAAAACACGCACAGTTGAAAATTCAAGAATACTTTGTTTGTGTGAAAATACAAAAAAAAAGTTCAACAATTTATACAATGATTCCAATCTGCATTAACTAGGAAATCTGTCTTGTGAAGACTTTGATTTGAGTCTGAGTGGATGATATGACAATCGCTTACTCATATAATTGTTAATTTGCCCATCTACATTAATCAGTTATTATTTATCATAGTATTAACTATTTAACATGTCTACATGGATTGTCTGGTGTTGTAAGAATAATTATAATTACACATGTTTGTAATGTCCCTTTTGATTGGATAATTATTATTAATAACACTGCATGTTTGTAACGTCACTTTTCATTGGATAATCGTGACGTTTATATAGTTTTATATACACAGTTCCTGTCAATTTTCTAAGCAATCACAATTTTTTCTCAAAAAAGGATGTTTCCTGTATTATAAATTCCTAATGAATATTATGGACAGATTTGGGCCCGTATATAAACATTTGTTTGCAATATAACCCTTTTCTAGAAAATTAGTTTATATTTTAAAACAACCATTTATATACAGGCATATAACCTGTCAAATAATCCTTATAACTTATAATATACCTGCTTACTGTTCATTTAGAAAAAAAAAATCAATTTTATTCTAAGTATAAATTGTTTATAAAAATTCTTGACAGTTTATATGGTGCTTTGGGTTATATATACAAACCATTGTTTATATGACCACATAACCTGTCAAAAATATTTATAACTAATAATATACTAGAATTACAATGGATTTGCTGTAACATATGCTATTTCATTTCAATATTAACAAGTATACCTTAATGCTGCAATGTTTACAAAAATAAGCAGTTTATTCTCTTCTATTTCTCATAACTTTGATTTATTGTCCAAACTCCTTATCATCATTTACCATCCCTCAACTGCTTTTGTTAAACAAAAAATATTCCTTACATCTTAATGCTGGAATGGAATAATCATATTTGCTGTGGGAAATTTTTCAAGTGCATAACTAATTTATTTTGTGACTGTTAACAACAGTGACAATGCAAATGACACGAAAGTCACTGATCATAATACAAAATCTTATACAATTTTGGTGAATTGATAGTCGCTCAACATAATAAAGTATAATACAATTTCAAATATGTTATTATTTGCTTATAATATTGCAATATGTATAATATGATAAGTTGTCATATCTCTAGGTGGGTGACATGAAAGTCGCTGACCAGTTAAACATTATGTTTTATTTAAATAGTATTAGATATCATAACATAAAGTTAAAACTATTAAGTTTAATTTATATTAACCCATTTAGCATACCACTTATTTTTATCATATTTCACTTTCATTTATCATCCATGAGTGACATGTCTGTCTGGACACTGTGAACTACAATTTATTATGTCCATAAACTAAAATTATTTAAATAAAATCTCTCAAGCTAGCATGTCTGAATATATTTATGACATAGATACAGAAACGGTTTGAAATATACAAATTATATAAAAATATGTTACATTTCAATGATACTTTATGGCACTTCATTTTTCTTTGAATTCCTCATTCTGTTTTTTTTTTATAATTCATACTTTTAATAGCCTCCTTTGTACTTCCTTCACTTAGAAAATGTACATTATAGTTTTTTTTTCTGAAGTAAACAAAATCATTACAACAAATGTTACATTCAATATTCTTTTCTTTCTCTTATAGGTATTAAACATGGAAAAGCATATTGTTATCATTGGTACTGATTCAAGAGGCAGAGGTCTTCAAAACTTCATTTCAGAAAATGATTTATTTTCAAATTGTATTTTAAAATTTTTTGTAGTTGAAGCAACTGTATCATTATTAAGACAAACAATTATTTCAGCTTTATTTGGCTTGTATTGATCACCATCAGCCACAATTAATATTTTCATTTCTGTTGGAATTTGCAATTTTACTGAAAGAATACACATTTGGGAGGCACTGAATTAGCATACAACAGATCAAATTCAAAAATAACAAATATAATTGAAAACTTTCAAACTTTTACATCTGAAATCACTTGCAAATTTCACGGAAATTTCAATTTCTTTTTCTCAACAATAGTGCCAGTTCAATTAAGAAGTTAAGAGAATATCAAATGTCCAAACTATATTACTCTTTTCTTTGATGAAGACAGCACTGTAGAAATGCCAATTAATTTAGAAAATGATTTAACCGAAGTAAATAAAGATAAATCAGAGAAAAATTCTCAAAACAACAAACCATCTTTAAGAATGGATAGAGATATATTGAAAGTTTCCACTAAGAGATGTGGTACTTCAAATTCTTCAAAAATAAAGATTAAATTTTTTTATTACTCTCATTTTTATGATGGAGTCCATCCAAATAGCAATCTAAAAGAAAAATGGTTCAAACTTATTACTAGGATTTTGCAAAATGAAACAGTTAATGATACATATGACAGAAGAAACTGTTATAGTACATCTGATGATGAGTCTTGGGACTTCAAACGACAGTAAAGCATCTTTTTATTAACTATTGACAACTCTTGTATTTTTTAACAACAGCTGTCAATAGTTACAAACCTTATCATATACAATGTGATTGATGTCATGATAATGAACATATATTTGAAACTTGAAGTAGATACCTTAAGAAGGAAAAAAATTATGAAAAGATATTTTTCTTACAATTTTAAAGATCCTGTATGTTTTGTGATTGATATTGTTACAATGTGTTTACCACACTTACGAAAAATTATATATGTATATAATTATGCAAATAAAGCAATTTTCAAACATCAAAGAATATGTAAAATGTCATTTGTACTGCAAATATTTGTGCACATATATTTAATCAAATAATTATATGCATTCATTTCTTATTGGAAAATTTGACTTAGAATTTATAGAAAATAAATTTCTAGTTACCTCCCTTTATTTACATGAAATGTTAAATTCGGTAATATCTTTATAAATAATGCTTATTGGAACTTACAATATTGACAAATCTTAATTTGAGGATCATATTTATGAAATAAAACAATGAAAAAATGTGTTACAGGATCTTTAAGGAAATTTGCTGTATTATAGGAATGTCCAGTAATAACATTCCTGGCAGGTATTATGGCGGTATATAAAAAGTTGTGTGCAATCACTGTCTGGCAGATCAGGTTATATATCCATTAAACAACAGTTTATATAGGGCCATATAACGTGTGAATTTTTTTTATAGATAATAATTTATTGTGTTCTCAGTTGTTGGTTTTTAATGAAGGATTGTATCATAGTTTAAAATCAATCAATGTAACTTAGAATTAAAGTTACCAAGTAAAATAAACAATGCTTATATTGGTAAGGTAAAATATGTATTTCTAAAATGATTGTTGATGACATGATAGTCGCTAACCTTGTTTTAGTTCTTGATATAAAAGTATATTTTAACAAAAGCTGTCAATTGTTAAAAACCTTATCATATACAATGTCATTGATGTCATGATAAAGAACATTTATTTCAAATTTGAAGTAGGTACCTTAAGAAGGAAAGAAATTATGAAAAGATATTTTTTCCTTGCAATTTTAAGGAAATTTTCTGTATTATGAAAAAAATGTTTATAAAATAATAATTTATTGTGTTCTCAGTTGTTGGGTTTTAATGTAGGATTTAATCATGGTATAAAATCAATAAATGTAACTATGAAAGTATTTATTATATTTAGAATTAAACTTACCGAATATAATAAACAATGCTTATATTTGTAAGGTAAAATATGTATTTCTAAAGTATAGGTTGATGACATGACAGACGCTAACCTTGTTTATGTTCTTGATATAACAGTATTTTCTAACAAGAACTGTCAATAGTTAAAAACCTTATCATATACAATGCCATTGATGTCATGATAAGGAACATGTATCTGAAATTTGAAGGAGATACTTTAAGAAAGAAAAAAAATGAAAAATATTATCTTTTTCCTTGCAATTTTAAGGAAATTTACTGTTTTATAAAAAAATCAGCATTAAGATTGCTGGCAGGTTAATTGGCTGTATGTAAAGAGTTGTGTGCAATATAACCACTGTCTGGCAGATCAGGTCATATATGCACCAAAAGGCCATATAACCTGAGAAAAAAATGTTTATAAATAATAATTTATTGTGTTCTCAGTTGTTGGTTTTTAATGTAGGATTTTATCATGGTATAAAATCAATAAATGTAACTATGAAAATATTTATAATATTTAGATTTAAACTTACCCAGTAGTCTATAATAAACAATTGCTTAGCGTTATTTTGGTAAGGTAAAATATGTATTTTTAAAGTACGCTCGTATAGGTGGGTGACATGATCGCTAACCTTGTTTTATTTCTTGATATTATTTATTTTTTATGTCAATAAAAAATGATATTATGCAAAACTGTTTATAATAAAAAATTAATCCATAATAGTTAATAACATAAATGTAACATTATAAAATATGCAAAATGCAAACTTAAGTACATGTATTATTGTAAATCTAATATTAATACTTTAATATAATTTATTGTTTTTAATTTCAAATATTTTTTACGTTGTTAGTATTGAACTTGTAATTGATGCTAAAATTAAAAGACCTCTGCCAAAAAAAAAAACAACAGTTTGTGGAGAAATTTTCAAAAGTCTGCTCAGGCCCAATCACAGCAACAACAAAGTCAAATATTTGAAAGTCATGGACTTTATTTAGTCCATCCCTGAGAGATTAAATTCTTAAGGCGACAACAGACACTTTCCGTGGTACTAACATAAGTGTCATTTAAACCAACTTAATTTAGTAATAATTGTTATTTATTTAATCTTTGTGCATTAAATGTCGTTGATCATCATAAAAAATAACATAAATAACATATTTGAAAAAATGCCTTTGTAAATGATTGATTTTGGATAAAAATCCTAAAATTTTAAATCGTCTTATCAAAGTCATTTTTTATTTTTTCGTCATCAAACTTTCGGAATGTAAACATACTTATAATATCTGGGGAACCGTGTCTCAAATTTTTTCTATCTTTTCTAAAAAAAATATTACGTCACGTCAAACATTTTATGCGACTTTTTTCACCCTACATATTACGTAATTGAGGATAATTAAGTCGCTGATTGAGCAAACAAAAATCCCTGACACGGTTCCCTCCGTAAATGAATTCCCTTTTATGTGCTTTAAACCGCATGTTTATTGCCTGATTATTAAAAAAGTTATGCCGATTCAAAGTTAGTCCGACCAGCATCAAACGAAGTGTCATAAATTGGCTGTTCTCTCTCGGACCCCTACGTTTCACGCTAAATAATTGCATAATACACAAATATCGCACCAGAGAGGGTCACAAGTTGCGGTTACATACTCTAACAACATTTTATGACCCTGTGACACCAGACCAATTAAAATTAATATCAGTTTATAGCAGAAATTTCTTCAAATTAACGTGATTTACTGTCCGTCTGGTATCTTTCGCTCATATCACGTGACTATCGGTAAAATTTGAGGCACTCGGTGGGGGTAAATGGGACGCATTTGCGCACCGCTAGCGGGGAATTTAATTGTTTCACTTTTGAAGTTTATTATAATTATCATCAGCATTATTATTATATTATACCAGTGTCACTCTGTCTGTGTTTTCGTGTATGAAATTCCGTTAAAATATAAATAAAAATAACAAAAAACTGAGCTTCAGACAGTCGTTTGAAGTCCGTGGTAGATGTACAAATAAGAACGGGATATTATATATTTTTTTCCACCAATTGATATAAATGCTTCGCATATTTTAATAGAAATAAAAGGTATTACTCGATCATTATGATCTGACCTTCTTTACTTCTATTATCATGAATATATGAATATCATTTATGCATCTAAGCACGGCATAGAGATCCAGTTTCTTCTGGGATATACAATAAATTTCATACTTTGTCCCAGGTTTATTAATACTGTGTTCAATTTACCGGCGAACAATTTATTCAAAGCATTCACTGATAATATATTTTAATATCTTTTTTATTGATTCATAGAGAAATAATCATCCTTAGACAATCGTAAAAATGGTTTAGAAATTTGTCAGGGACACCTTACCACAAGTCATATAGGCGTTCACATAAAAAATGTTGTCTGTTTTTTGTTGTTGTTTTACTTGACCTTGTTAGAAAACGAGGTTGAATGTAAAGCAAGACCTTGAATCCGTACAAAGATCCATAAACTCAATGTAATATCTATCAGATTAACGGGACAAACAAATTATTATTTCACACATTATGGATATTTTAGTAACTACATTTTTCAATCCCTTAAATAGTTATGTTACATACATTATGTTACATACATTGGCCGACAATTTCTTAATTTATAAAAAAAGGGTAAATAAAAGGTAGACGATATAATGTTGAGATATTCATAAAAGATGTACAGTATTTGTACGATACATTTATTACGAAAAGTATGGTCCAGTATGGACCGGTAATTTACGGATATATGGAACTACCGACTTCCCTCATTGATGCCTCAACAGGGGGCGGAGCGTTATCGATAACTGACAGGTTACGCGAATAGCAGATACAAATGATATAGGTACCGTTTTAAAACGTTTAAAAACACATTTTTTGGAGTAACTGCTTCCAAAATTAAATCACAAATGTGTTCAGAAAAGGTTGATAAATCTACTAAGCAAAAAATCACATTTTAGGTATTTTCAGTGATAATTGACTCCGTTGTCACCTTAAAAAAACACTTTAACATCAGCTTGACTAATTTAAAAAAATACAAGTGTTATTTAAATCATGACGAATAAGCAATAGAGTTTGGATTACTGCAATGCAGCATGATCCAGTGATATCTTTGTCTCTATAAGCTTATAGTCTCTATAAACTTATAGGTTCCTTCACAATCGAACTAAAATAAATTCTGTATAAACTAGTCAACCATAAATGTTTCATCTTATATATGTTCGAAAAAAAAATTTCATAAGTATGTTTATGTGCCTTGTACAGTTAGTGACCTTTTATATTTTTTGTTTCAAGTTATTGTAGAAACATGGTACCTTTACTATATCTATAATGGGTCTGCAATATATGTCTATATGATTTATATGTCATGGAGTAATAATTTGTCAATAATATAGATGTACTACGATTAGATCTACTATATATAAACTCCTAGTCTCACAACCCCACAATGTAATTTAGGTTATATGCTCAAATGTACATAAAATTTGGCAGTACTTATTTGTTTACAAACATGTATTACAGAAATATAAACTTCCATGCAAATAGCCCTAAACTCATTCATACTTATGTTGAAACTATTTCATGGTAAAAGTAAATCGAGCTCGCTTTGAGGCTTTGCCTTTTTCATATTAAGAATAATGAAATTTTTATAATTTTATATAAGAACATTTCACGCTAATTTTGAGACGAACCCTAAATGACGTATGTACGGACGCCGCCATTCTGAAATGGACGTCACGTCATGTTACAACGTAAGTCAACGGGGAAAAAATATAATTTTACGATTTAACCATATTACTGACTTTATGGAAAAAATGTAAAACATGCCTAGAGATATTGACGTCAGGGTTAACATGACATTAATTTAAATGATTTTACTATAATTATATTTAATAAAGAATGAAATATTCAAATTTGGTGGGACAGACTATAGTGCCACATTGAATATGATATGATATTCACCAGCAGAAAATCATATTGACATCGGATATTGCTGGTCAATACGTCATCTGCCAGTGAATATCACATTAAATTCAGAAGCTCACTAGTCAAAAATTGTATAAATAGCAATGTATCATAACTCATTAATAATTTTGTTTCAATATATCGTAGCATTTAATATTAATAAATGAGTTTGCTAAAATGTAAACGCAAATTTTACTACAACAACAACAACAAAAAAAAAACGCTTTCAAAATGGTCAACTGATTTTGAAAAAATATCGAATACATCTAATTTTTTTCCAGAAAAGTTAATCGATAGTTGACTACGTTTTTGTTTAGAATTTGCATTTAGTATAGGCTATTTCGAATAAGAAACTGCTAGACTCAGGCTTAAGGTGATATTGTATATTTATTATTAACACTTTTTTGACAAGATAGACATGTACAGAGCTTTCCGCTGGCAGAAAACCATTACTAAAAATGTTAGCTGTAAACTCGTTTAAGATATTAAGGCAATGTATGCTACAAAAAATCTACAAACAAATATGTCTATACTTCATGGGGAAACCTGATAATAATAATAATAATAATAATAATAATCATAAATAATAATAATGAAAATAATAATAATGATTATAATAAAAATAATAATAATCGGACATATCGTAAAAATCAGTTCTTTATTAATCATAGATTTTCTCAAGTATGATTGAGATATTGGAATCCTAATCTTTCAACAACGAAGATATACGATACTTATAAACAAATGTGGTTTTCTGACATAAATAACTGTGGAAAACTGTAGTTGTATGCACCTTTTAACCTTTATTGTATATTAGAAAAGCTTGTTATTCAAGAAGATAAAATTAATATTAAAATGCACTATGCAGATTTAGAACTTATATATTTCGCATTGAAACAGGAAGATAAGAAAATTTAATAAAAGCAGGCTAAAAGTGTAACTTTTGTAATTTAAGCCAGAGTGAAAATTTGGAATAAAAATCATTAATAAGTTTAAAATTCTTAACTCCACCACACCAAGTTAAATTCATTTAATCTGCAATGAGAAAAAGGAACGCATAATAAGCCATATTGCCATCATTTCTAGCATACGTTTAGTGTTTGATTTAGGTTGTTTGTATGATATAACAAATAGAAATATTGTGAACAAACAAGATGTTATTGCGTCTTCTGAAAGCATTATATCTACTCACTGTAATCCATATCATGAAACCGGTGGACGAAAAGAAAAAAGTATATGACAGACATTATAATATTCATAAAACAATTGATATGACAATGCCACCGTAGGGAACGTGGTTACAGTATCGCGTTTTTCGTTACAGTATAGAATTTACAAGATGGAGATTATTTATGGGAAGAGAGGTAGGTGATTTTTATTTAGGTCCATTCTACTAGTAGTTTAGTTTTTAAAAAGTTGTTTTTATGCTTTAATGTTTGTTAAGGAACAGAATCAGGATCTAGTCATATATTTCTTCAGACCCGGCACCGCAGATTTATCTCTATATTGTCTCATAAATGTGCAGATTTGACGGTTTTTAAAAATTGAATCGAGAGACCAACGCATTTTTCTCCAATTCCGACATTATTTAAGCAGGTCTAGATAAAGTAAATCTACAAAACGTTAGTCCTTTGTGTTTAGAAACGTTTATAAAAGTAAATGCCAGTTGAACCTATTTTCCTGTTGGTAAAATGCGTTTGAAAAAATAAACAATGGTTACAGCTTATAGAGCGAGGTTAATTTTTGAAGGGTACAGCATAGACCTAGCGACTTTTGATCCAATTTTTTGTTACAGTTTATACCAGATTTCGTTACAGTTTAGATACTTGCCAAATTTCAAACCGTGTATCCATTATTGTTATGAAATAACTCATACCTTTCTATTTAATACATTCTTGAAAGGTTGTATTACCTTTTTTCTTCAGCAGAAAAGTTATATTTGCTATTTTTCTTACTATAAGTTTCAGATTGACTTTTGCAGAATAAGTAATGTCCTAAGTAAGGACTGTTTTCACGACAAACAACAGTAACTTTTATCGAATTGTATTGCGAGAAGAAAGATTATTGCTTGATTCATTAACACATTATAATAATGCCTATTGGTAATAAAATAGAGAAAAAAGAATCCTTAACAGAAGTCCAACACGGAAAACATGAAAAATGTTTGCTGGCTCAGTTTGATTAAACCTGTTCATGGACGATAGTGGTACTGCAAGCTACCGTCCACGCCTCCTAGCACCGCTTAAGCAGAATCCACATTAAACATGAACTTACACTTTAGATTTTTTTAACATCTGTGGATGTGTTCATATGGCGGTTATCATGGAACCTTCAATGTGACACGTTATTGCCATTCTCATGAAAAGCGGCATATTACCCCCAGGTTAAAATTTGCGTGTGCCCCTAAACGAGAATACAATGAGTGAAACTAAATAAAATGAAATTTTGAGAGGGGATCGGAGGTTATGAAGCCTGCATACCATAGATAAGCTGTCAAAAGACACAATTAACAAGTAGGCAATATACCCTAAGAATGATTAAACAGTATTTAAGTGAGCAATACTGCAATCTTTAATTTTATCTTAAGTTGGAATTTTCATCTACCATAATGTATTTTGTAAGTATTTAAAACGGTTTCTAACTTTTGGCTTTCTTGGATATTAAGTTTCAACGACACTGAGGTCATGTGAAAACATTCCTGCTTTAGTGTAAAGAAAGACCCCAGATACCCTTTGTGAAACATTTCAAACACGAGCGGGCACCTGACTAGAACCACCGACCTTCCGTAAATTAGCTTGATAGATTCCTCACATACAAAGAATCCAAAGTCATGATTGGATTTCAACTACAGCAGTAAATAAAAGACAAGTAAAATGGTTTCCTGCGGGAACATTTTGAATATACATGTATATAGAGATATTTCATTTAACTATTTTCAACATTATTGGGGCGGGGGATAAATAAAATTTTGTATCAGTAATATAGTTGACAATAATTGATCAATATAGAAGAAGGTATTTGGAACTGGTGACCGTTGATGACCGGAGGAGGTCGAAGATAAACAATAATTTCTTTTTAAGAAAAAATGATTAAATAGGGTATACCATTTTATTAGTCTCAATATTTCGACGCAAGACAGACCGATTTTATTTAATTTGGTTTTTCATATATGTCTGTCTGTCTGTCTGTCGCGAAGGGCGACCATCATCTTTATAAAAAGCCCTGGAGCGCACAATTTGTTGGGCTACCATTTTATGAATAATTCCGAGCAAAAAAGAAAGTAAACACACAAGTTTACGCAGAAAATATCTTTATTGATTATGGCAGATGCCACTACAAATATTTTAATTTGTAGATTTTCAGTATAAACAATTTATTGTTTGTAAAATTTGAGATAGATACATTAAAAAAACATTGATAATTTCAAACACATCATTCAAGTTTTACCACCTTAAACGGTAAAATATTTATAGCAAATTAGAAATATCACGTAAATTTTTTTGTTCTTAATTAGGTGTAATTCTGACTAATTCCTTAGATGTAAATCCGTAACGTACCGGCAAACGGTATTTAGCCAGGTTTTGGAAAAGGTCAATTAACCAATCATGTACGGTGTACAGATCACATGCTCCCCCATGCCTCAAAAGTTAAACGCGTACCAATACCAGACCGCAGGGAATGATTTGAAGTCGACCGCCTTATCCCTACTCTGCCACTATACTATTATGTGCGTCCATCAGGCTTACTAGAGAAGATAGTGTAATTGTCTGACCTTAATTTATACTCTGTAACTTTCAATATTATTTTCTTTTCAGAAACATGAAAACTGCTATACAGTATGTCTGAAATAAAAAAAAAACGACTTTTAATTTAATTATGACAAAAAAAATCGTAACTTCAACAATGAAGCATTCAAAATGACGCCCATGATCATGATTTGATTGAATGCTTTTGGTTCGAGATGAGAAGGGTCTTTAAACATTGCCTTTTTTCAAAATCTATGTTTTGGGTTTTCGTATCCCCAATTGCAACCGAACCATTTGGACAACTTAATTTGTAGAAAGTCATGTAAAATTCATCACATTTAAATTTAGTCAGCGGATGAGATTGCACACACATGTGTAAGGCAGACGGACGAATAGCCATCGGCCAATAAGCTCACAGAGATTTAAAAGTCTATGTAACATTTATACATTTTACCTAGTAGATATATAAAATATCAAAGTCTAAACTGTAACCGAAATCTGGGTATAAACTGTAACAAAATCGGATCAAAGTCGCTAGGTCTATGCTGTAACCCTGCAAAAATCACCTGGCTCTATACTGTAACATTGTTTATTTTTTCAAACACTTTTAACGAACAGGAAAATAGGTTCAACTGGTCATTTACTTTTATAAACGTTTCCTAACATAAAGGACTAACGTTTAGCAGATTTACTTTTTCTAGGCATGCATACATAATGTCGAAATTGGAGAAAAATGCGTTGGTCTCTCGATTCAAATTTTCAAACTGTCAAATCTGCATATTTATGAGACAATATAGTGATAAATCTGCAGTGCAGAGTCTGAAGAAATATATGACTAGATACCGGATTCTGTTCCTTACAAGCAAAGCACAAAAACATCTTTTAGAAACTAAACTACTTGTAGTATGGACCGGAATAAAATTAACCTACCTGTCCTCCCAACAAATAATCCTCCACCTTGAAAATTCTATACTGTAACCGAAAAACGCGATACTGTAACACGTTCCCTACGGTGAATGCACTTAAGGCAAACTTTGGCTTCTTTAGAACTTGGTCAATGTTATTCAAAATAATAAAAACTCTCAATATCGGTATATTTAAAAGTACCGAGTCAGATAAACAACCATATACAACGTTGGACTGCTGTTCTCTTATTTAACCTAAGCATGACAAGATCATCTAGCCGTTAGTAGCCGACTTGTTTAGGTCCCTCACTTCAAGCCACTAGCCTTTCAGTGCTGTGGATTAGGATGAATTTCTCACTCTACCGAATATAACGCAAAGGCTGATAAATCTAAAGAAAGTTTGTAGACCGAGCTGCCTCGGCAATTAAGTGAAAAAAATTCATCTAGTATTCGAAAAATGCAAACAAAACATGAGCAATTTGACTCATACATACATTGATTTCATATCAATATTTCGTATATTAAGTACTTGTTTTAGGCGGTGATGGGGGATAGCAATCAGCGAAATTTCAAAGTGAATATCATTGAAAAGTTTAAGATATTCTCTTATCCAAGATAAAAATAATGACAATATTGCCTAAAATTTGCCTTTTATTAGTTCATCATAGTTTGTGTATCGGTGTTTTTAACTAAATATAACGAACCTTATTAAAGCATGACAAACATTTCCCAACTATTCAAGGATTGTCACTTTGACATTTTGCTGACTTTTGTATCATCTCCCATAAATACCAACGGCTACATCGTCCTTTATAACTGAAATTCACATAAAAAAATTGATATTGTTTAATATCCTGTGGACCTTGAATGTAAAGTTAATTTCCTTGTGTTTTTATACTACATGTACTATAGAGCTGTGAATTTGTCAGAAAGCTCCTTGTGATATGCATGCCTATATGACATAGAGCTGTTTATTGTTGTAACAAACTTTATCTTATTCCAATAAATGTAACACGAAGCATGGCAAGTTATGAGAACAAATCTGCAGGGATTAGTATAAACTTCATTTGTGTATGTTTATCTTATATAAGTTGCTGTTTCTTTCGACAAAGTTAATTATTATATTTAAAAAGAGTAGTATTTTTCCTGCGATGGATTTTCTTTAATGGGTAGCTCATTTACATGCATTATTTGAGTAATATATAATTAACAATTAATTTAAAAATTCTGTTCAATGAACTACGTAAATTCAATGTAAGGACTGAATATGATATGAGTCAAGTTACATGATTATGATGAGTAAATTATATTAAGTCCAAACATTTCTACAGGTTCTACATAATGCATATAATTGTTAGCTTAGAAAGTAGTGTATGTATTACCAAAAAACTGAGAATGATTAACAACAATAAATAATTCATGCGTCAAAATGTTAACATTTATTTATTATTATAGTTCCAACAGATAATTTATTTTGTGTCATACAGTGATAAAAAAGCAACAGTTGGTAATATTTTTGTTAATGATTTGTTTTAATGTCACCGAAATGTCATTGGCAAGGTACTTTATGTTACTCAACCCTAGTTATATAGACGAAAAATAACACTTATTACATAATAACTAACCACAAAACAATTAATCTAAGTACAAGTAATAGTTTAAGGTTGAATTCGTATGTACAGGTATTTAACCAAAATATACGACCCAAGTTTTTCAATTCATTTATTCACTCAGATCATACAAACATGACAACATAAGGTAATAATACAATTACATGTACATGATAAATAAGGCTTCAGAATCAGACAGTATCAAAATAACATGATATATGAATTGTTAACATAAATATTGCGGGAGAGTCAGTATTAAAACAAATACTTCAATAGGGTTCTACACAACATTAAATTTATACAATTTTTGGCTCATTTGAATCTTAATATAATTTCTTTAATAAATAAACAAAAAATTTTGTAATCTGGAATGTTAACATCAGTGTTCATAAGAAAATCAATAGAATGTATATTATGTTTCTTTAAATAGTTATACAGTCCACATTCATACAAAATAATCTGAACAAATTTTATCCACTGAAATCTTAATCTAGATACAGTCTGGGAGTTATTAAAATTATTTAACAAAATACGATATATCAAAGACGGTAACTTGTTCTGTCGTGGTATGACTAAGTCAGACCAATATGATATAATTCTACATTTGATTTCAATAGACAGTGGTTTACACCAGTTTCACCGTAAAATATTCAATTTTGTGTACTTGACTTTAAACCTAGAATGTATTTTAAAAATTTAAGCTGTACTCTTTCAATACAATCAATATTATCAAAACCCCAGATCTCACATCCGTACAGTAAGGCAATTTTACAGTTTTGTTAAATAAAATCTATTTGCATGTCAATTGGCAATTCTAACATTATACATTTTTTATAAGACTATACATAGCTTTGGACCCCTGTTTCACGATAGATAATTTTGCTTTGAAAAAGGAACCACTTCTACTGAAAAGAATACCAAGATACTTATACTTGTCTACAACTTAAAAGTTCATTTCCGTAAGTAAAATTATATGACATACGTCGTCAACTTGTAATAATCAAAAGTTTAGTTTTTGTTGTATTGAGCGTAAGTTTCAAGGTATCACAATAGTTTTTATAAATATTTAAACCTTGTTGTAAGTCATCTTTTGTTTCAGCAAAAATTACAGTGTCATCTGCGTACAACAAAAAGAACAGTTTTACATAGTTAAAAGCACTATCCTCTAAATCGTGACTGTTACATGTTACACCGAATACATTATTATTACTAAAATATTCATATAAATCATTTAAATACAAAGAAAACATAATCGGTGAAAGATTTTCACTTTGTCGTACTCCAATATTACATATGAAATAATCAGACATATTACCATTAACACGTACACATGACTTTGCATTTTCATATATGTTTTTAATTGTGTTTATAAATTTTCCATTGATAATATATGACAATAATTTTGACTATAAACCTTGTCTCCAAACTTTGTCGAAGGCACAATTTAAATCGATAAAAACAGAAAACAATTTCTCTTTACTATTTCTGAGAAAATCGACAAGAGTATTTTATACAAACATGTTATAAATAGTTGAATAACTTTTTCTAAAACCAGCCTGATAATCATTTATAATATCATGATTAGATGTAAGTTTTTGCAGTCGAATATTTAAAACAGCAGTTTACAATTTCCCTTAGCAGCTAAGAAGTGTAATTGTAAATAGGATTTATAACACCAATTGTCCAACATTTTTGAATACAACTTTTGCTAAAAATAATATTAAAAAGTTTAACATATATGGTCTTGAAGATATGGAATGACTCTTTTATATGTTCGTTTACTATACGATCAACACCGAAAGCTTTATTATTCTTAAGTGATTTAATAGCGTTTTCTATTTCATATAATAGTAAAATCCGTATTCAGTTCTTCACAAATTTCATTCGGATAAATATCATTTGGATTTTCATTTTCATATACATTACTATCAAATTTTATATCTTTAAAATATTCGTATACTTCGTTAAGGTCCGCGCTACAATTGGAAACTTTCTTACCATTCAATATTTTCCAGTTTTCTTTGGGATTAGATTTACCCAATTTCCTTATTTTTTCAATGTTATGTATTTAATATTCTTTATAACTTTGTTTTAATGCATTTTGTACTCATGACTTTTAAATTTCAAATTTGTTTTGTTTTCATTTGTTTTTTCTCAGTTTAAACAAATATTTAGCTCTGTGAAAATCACGTCTACTAGTTTTACATTTATTATTAAACCAATGTTTAGAAGCAGAATTGTTATTTTCTTTATAATGTTTTGTTTTAAATGTACCAAAAGATTTACAGGCACTTTCATGAAAAATATCACCTATTTTTGACATTGCATCATTTAAGTTATCAGGAGAAAAAGAATCATTATTCTCAATATTGTTTAAAGAGTTCATTATCATTTACTCTTGTCGTATCGATGTTCTTAACAAAATCCTTTGCCATTCCGTCGTTCCGTAATCTATCATTCTCATTTGATACGCTTTTATTTTGTAAATGATCCTCAGAATTAAAAAAAATAAAAAAAGCGATTTAGGGTTATGTACGTCTGATAATAATGGACAGTATTCAAGGACATTCATGTCAACAATAGATCTAAATACATTTGACGAACACACAAAAAAATCAACGGTGCTCACATTTTTACAGGTCACTGACCCGAGAAAATCTCCCGTAGTTCTACCATTTAAAATATACATATTATTATACTGTAAAAAAATAAACTTGTACCCAAAATTGTTAACATGTACATCTTGATTATTTCGTCTGAGACAAACATTTGTATCATGGAAACAGTTCATATCTGACTGAATATCATAACAAATATCATCCAGTCATTTTCATAAAAAATATCGAAATCTAAATCTGTGTAGTCATGCAATAATTTAGTTCTACTATTCCAATCACCAAACATACAAACGTGTGTATATCTATTTGAAAAATAATTAATATCGTCTTGTATTTCAGGCAAATGCACCTATCAATATTTTGCCCGCCCGGGGGGGGGGGGCTGACCCAGGGGAATTTGACATTTTAAAATATTTGAAGTCTAAATCCCCACCCTAGAGACAACCAATTTTGTCTAAATCCCCACCCTTGAGCCTGCTTGGTGCATCAAATGCCCCCGGGGGTAGGGGAGAGGTGAATATCTAAGAGATCAATCAATAAATAAAACTGTTATCAGAACAACAATGAAAAAATATAAGTACACAGGCTTATCATTAGGTAAATAATGAATCCAGAATAATGGGCCTCAGAAGTAAGGTAGGTATAGTTACTCCCAATGAGTATTTATATATCAATTGTAGTTTAATAACTTTGATAGTATTCAAATAATTAGACTTTGAAGATACTTATAAAAATGGGTATTTACAAGTAAAAAAGGGGCATAATTCTGAAAATAATGCATCCAGGTTATAGGCCTTCTTAGTATGGTAGTGGTAGTCCCACTAAATACCGTACCTAGTTTCAATGAATATCTTTCATAGAATAGAATGTATGACCTAAAAAACTTAAACCAATGCGGACACGGACACACAATAAACGTATAAGCTCTTTAATATTTTACATTTATAGTTTAGCTACAAAATAAACCTACTAACCTAGTTTCTGACGCCACATGACCCAGTTTCTGTAGGGATTGTAAGCATGCTGACCAAGCTTAATCAAATTGAACGTCTTAGAGTGTTAAAACACTAAAAGATGAGGACACCAGATTTGCGAAGACAGACATTCACGAAGACAGACATTCACCGGTCATGATCACAATAGCTTCGTGCTCACAGCTCAGATGAGCTAAAAACTTACAACACTTTAACTTCGTATTTAATTTTAACATTTAACACAAAAAGTCATCAAAAACGACATTCTTCCTCCTCCTGAAGCCAAACCTGGACACTTCCACATTGTTTTTTTCTGAAATAGAGGGCATTTTTATAATCTTTAAGGTTTCAAATTTATTAAGTTTCATTTGAATTGGACCAAAAATGTTCTAAGATTTGACCTTAGTGACTTAATTTTTGACCCCTCATGACCTAATTTTGAACATGTTCTAGATTTCATAGAGTTGAACATTTACACTAAGTTTAATGAAAAATGGGCCAAAAATGTGGCTCTAAAGTGTTTGCATTCTTTTCTAAGATTTGACCTAGTGACGTAGTTTTTGACCCCACATGACCCAACCTTGAACTTTGCCGAGATTCAGCCAAACATTTTGACCAAAGTTTCATGGAGAAACGACAATTATAGCTCACAATGAACACAAAGCTACAAAAAGAACTGACATAATTTTCTTAAGCTAAATTGCATGGTGTACTCACAATCTGTTGCACTTTCCTCAAGAGCCTGGATAGGAGCAGGAGCCTGGATGGGAGCTTGAGTCGGGATATATAGGAGCTTGAACCTTGATAGGAGCTTGGGCCTGGATAGAAGCTTGAACCTGGATTGTTTTAAAAAATTAATAATTTAGTAGCACAACTTAACAAAGATTTCCAACATATATTTTTGATAGATAAAACAGTAGGTTGTTTTTAATTCTATTGGAACAAAAATGGTACTGAATTTTGTTTTTCGTTTTTTTTTGAAAACACAATATTTTCTAACAATTCTGCTGGTACTAAGTCTTTCAAACTAATCTTGCAATTCAGTCCTACGCATAAACCCTCCCAGCCTGCTGAATCTCAGTAAGGGCTTATCAGCTAGTAAATCACTATTACTGTATATCTTCCCCATTAACACCGTTCCACTACTGAGATTTTTATTATTTAATTTGCCCTCGTTTTT
>NW_026860117.1:0-51892 GCF_026571515.1 Ruditapes philippinarum
ATAAGGCAGAAAACGTTACATTTTCCCCCCTTAAACGTATCATTTAGTTTGCAAAAATCACTTTTTTTACCCAATTTTTTCTTTTGATACCAATCACTTATACTGGTAAGCTATTTGTCACTCGTGCTTAACAATCGTTTAAGTCTAGGAGAAACCAACCTCCACAAAATCTCTTGAGAACATCATAAATTAGCACAAAATTTTTCCCATTTAGATAGTTTACATACAATGGATATCAGTCAATTTTGGGCTCTTTGTCCGATAAGTAAACATAAGTAATTACTGTAACGCATATTTGTCAACCTACCTGCAACATAAATTATGCAACTGAAGATCATTTGATATTCATATGATTTAAAAAAAGTAAGCCCACTTTTTTTAATGTATAATCTAAGATTTTAATAAGATAAATAACAGTAAATTTAAGGCTTTTTCTACAAAATACACTTTTTAATTAACTCATAATTGTTTTAAGTGCAATCTACTGTAAACTTTTTTATTTGGTCACTACTGTTACAAAATTAGTTGTAATATTAGAAGTGACTGCTTAATGAGTGACATATTCAATGTAAATCTAAGTAACAGTAATTACAATGTAACATCCCTAATAGATTGAACCGTTCTTAATTTTACTTTAACCACATATTTTTACAAAATTCCAGTGGCGGACTGTTAATGCACAGTACTGACAATTTAAAAAATACTACTCGTTATTAGGAGTGAAAGGGAAATAAAAATTACACATTTACTTCGTACAGAAGTATGCATTTTTCCAAATATACAAACGTGGACAATCCCTGTGGCACCTTTGTGTGTTACTATTTAGATACAATTTGTTTTATATAAGAGGCTTTGTTTTATTTCTTAATAGGCTAGGGACATCAAGTTATATTTACTTTTTCTGCATCAATAACTATGTTTACAGGAGTGACATAAACTTTAAAGGACAAAATTTTACAAATTTTAAAAAAAAATAATCATAAAAACTGGGTTGTAAATGTGTGTTTTTACATCATAGTTGATTGGTTAACATAAAATAATGCAGAAAGGGTATAGTTTTTGACAGTTAAAATTGTCAATTTAAATTTGTAACATTTTCAGCAAATTGCTGTTCTTTTTGTAATAGGGGACAGGCACTAATAGGCTCTAAATTGGCACTTTCTGATAATTTTTTTCAAGGGGTTTTATTAACCGTTAAAAAACTGGAAACTGTTGGAATTATGAGATTTCAGCTGCACTTGCATTTTCAGTAAAAATCTCATAAATATACAAAGTTTTGGCCGTAGGACAGAAAATGCTACGAAAATATAGAATGACTCATATATTTGCAGACTTGTTAAGCGGTCGGTAAGTGATTTACTAGACCGCTTTTAACAAAAGAACCGATAAATAAAGGTAGAAAATTTAGATGTAACAAGATGTAATATAATTCGTAAACATAACTTAAGATGTATGAAGTCGTAACGAGTTTATTTATAAGTTTATCAAAGCGTAAACGTGGCTAAGCTCGTAGAATCAAATAATAAGCACACGAGGACTTTGGAAATAACAAAATAAGTAAAGAATAATATGGCCGCCGAGCACTACGGGTCTTTTTTACGCTGGAAAATAATAGTTTCGATTTATATTTTACACCGGGTGTTTAATGGGGAAAAAAATATAATTTTTGATTTAAAAAGACCTTTTAAATTTTTCTTTTCCCTCAAACCTTGTAAACCCCAAATTTGATTTAATATAAAGGGTAAAACTATTTTGTTTACATATAAATTTGCCTTTTACTTCCCCGGGTTTTAAAATTACCCCGGGCGAAGGCCTGACCCCCAATGTTTTAATTTGATCGGGTTTTTACTTCCGGGGAAAATTTTAAAAAATGAAATAATAATGTCAATTCTTATTTTTAAAACGATGTGTCCCTTCTTTAAAATATAATCCAATATGACCGGGCGCCCAGTTTTTAAATCCTTTTTTAAGGCTGGACGTCTTACCCTCGCCAAAAAAAAAATTTTGGGGTTTGTGCATTTTAAAAAAAATTTTTAAAAAAAGATTTAAAAAAAAGTTAAAAAAAAAAGTAATTTTTAAATTCAATGCGTGTATGTATAAATGTATATAATATCTAAATATATTTCTTATATATTTTTCCTTATCTGTAATTAGACAATATATTACCATTTATGCCATTTAAATCATCTCCACATTTAGGACCGAGGACATGACCCTAAAGGTCAAGCCACTTCCGAAAAATTAAAATAATGATGTCATTCTAAAAATAGAAGGATGATATCATTCTTTATCAAAATCCTATACAGCCGACCCACATACGCAGTACGTGACGTAAGATCTACGCACATGCGCAGTTCGTGGGGTTAATCCTCTTTTGTTGACACCTCTGTGGGGGCTGATGAAATAGCTCTTGGTGAAATGTCTGAACTAAAGTTAGATCAGTGACTCGTGGGAAAAAATCGCGAGTAAACTCATTCATATCATTTATGAGTTGGACATCGAGGGATAAACTGAAATCACTCGGGCGTAAAATATATAGCATTTTCATATAAAATCTTGCATTAATTTATTGAGTAGAAGTAAAATTTCATAAAATTTAGATGCTGATACTAAAAATATATACACTTAACGTGTATAGCTTTAGACAAAAAAATCATTCATGCAGAACATTGTCGATATCTTCCGTACGACCGGTCGTAGCATAGTCAAGTTGGGAATCAATCGAAATGTTTTTGTAAGTTTTATCGAGCGCTTATGATCGATCGTACATAAAATCATTCGTGCATCAGACTCCCTGACCCTTTATGGACGCGAATTAGCTCTAGATTGAGTATGCAAATCAGCTCTGTATGTTTTCGGGAGATCTAAAAATAAAAAAAGATGATGTAATTTGTTAACATTAGAGTCCAAGATGGCTGCCGCTCACATTAAAAAAATTGTCGCGCCGCGTACCTACTGGCCGCCGGAAGTAAATTCTTTTTTTTATTTTTATTTTTATTTATTATACCTTTATGACATACATTTTCATAAATTTCACATACATTTATTTCACAAATTTACATTATAATATCAAATCATATCATAAATTGTTTTAATGAATGTTTTCTCTATTTTAAATTTTACTTGTCACAGCTTTTTGAAATATTTTCTAAATGAAAAAGAGTAGAAAAGTTAAAGTGAAAAAAAGAGGGAAAATGTATTAGCTTTTTAAATCTTTCATAAATGAGTAGAAAGCTTTTGGTTTATTATTTGGTGTTTTACTATCTCTATAAACTTAGGTCTTTACCGGAGTATACAATATATTTTCATCTTTATATTAGGATTTATGCTTGAGATGATTTGGTAGAACTTTAGAAATGTATTATTTCCTAAATTAATAATTCTTTAAAATGCTCAAAAGAGTAGTTGTTTCTTTTCTGAAGTTTAAAAAAAAGTTCTATATATTTAAAACCTTTTGCCATACCAATCTTTCATATAAGAAAGGTTACTTGCATTTTTTTTTATCTTACAATTATTCCATATAACTTGCTTTCTATCTATTTAATTTACTTTGTCGTTTTTGATACTATGCAATGCAATAAGAATGTCTTTTAGAAAAGTGCTGTGTTTACAAGCATTTTTGATATCTCGATTATGTATTTCACATTCAAATATTAAGCTTCCTCCAGATTTTACCAATGTTTTTTTTATATATAACATTCCAAAGCACACTTTAAGGGGAGCGGTGGCCTAGTGGTTAAGGTGTCTGCCTTTCAACCCAGAGATCATGGGTTTGTTCCAGGAAGCAGACTCGAAAAGGATTAATATAAGTTGCAAGTTAGAGCTTGTTTCGCAATCGCGCTTGAATAAATTTCTTTAAATCAAAGCACGCCCCATCATTTCAAAGGAATCTTTTGACCTAGCAAGCTTTGATTGAATTAAAAAAAAAAATAATATTTATCATTTTAACACCCCCCCCCCCCATTTTTGTATTTTAATTCTTATATATCTCTTTTAATTTTTTTTCTGGTTTGTTATTCCATATAAAAGTATACATGTCTTTTTCTTATTTTCTTTATTATATCATCAGACTGGTTTGCAAAACAGTAAAAGGAAAATAAAGTTTCGGTATTGCTAAAGATTTAATTACTGTGATTTTTCCTAATAAAGTCAGTTTTCTGTGTTCCAATTATTTTAGACAATTTTTGAAACTTTTCAGTTTTGGTTGCAATTTAAGGTCTATGTTTTTTTTAAATGTCGCTTGAAAAAGTCATCCCTAGTGTTGTTGTTTTTTTTTTGCAGATTCAGATGTCCATTTAAAGTGTTTATCTTTGTAAAATATTAAATAAGTGTCTTTAAGAGACCCCGCTCTTAAAATAGTAGATTTATTCATATTAAGTTTAGACCTGATATTTGTCTAAAATTTGTAATAACATCGAGGATTTTTTCAAACGAGATTCGTTTACCATTATTTAAAAAATTTGCATCGTCTGCAAAAAGAATTTGTTTTATTTCTTTTTCATTGACAATAATTCCTTCTTTATCATTATCTTTATTTATGTAATTTGCTAGTAATTCAATACATGTAATGAAGAGCAGAGATGATAGCGGACATCCTTGTCTTACACCCCTTTGTAGCAGAAATGCGTCAGAGAAGTTTCCATTATTACTTACAGCACTACTTATTTCATTGTAAAATAATTTAAAGATTCACCAAAATTAAAATTCTTTAAACACTGTTACATAAAACCATGATCAATATCGGAAGCTTTTTCAACTGCAGCAAAAATTAATAAACCTGGTTCATTTTTAATTGGTAAGTATTCGATAGTTTCAAATAACAATCTGATATTTTCTCCAATATACCTATTTTTTAGAAACCCAGTTTGTGCATTGCTTATTATAGAGTTTATAACTTTGTTACACCTATTTGCAATTGCTTTTCTCGCAATCTTATAATCTACATTTAAAAGACTTGAAGGACGCCAATTGGATAACAATAAAGTAAATTTTATCCAACAAGCATGCGCAGAATGTGACGTTTATCCGGTCCTAATAATACTGTCGGAAAAGGCGCATATATTTGCTAAAATGCTTGATAGAATATTATCCTCCTGTTTGCAGTTTTGGGGTATGGTGAGGAAAAGGTGTGCAAACTTTCAAAGCCATATGTCAAACGAATTTGAATATGCGTACACTTTACCGTAAATTCTAATTTGTAAAAGGGTCATTATTCTGTCAAATGCTTGTAAGAGTTACTTCCTCCTGTGTACAGATTTGGAGCATGATGGATGGTGAACAAATGTTCAAAGTTTCAAAGCAGTATATCAATGGACTTTGAAAATAATTGAGGTGGTCCGCAAACTTTAACATAGGTGCTTACACCGCCGACATTGACTCCGACTAGGAAAGCTCTCCTTATCATTCGTACTCTTCGAATAGTCGAGCTTAAAATGCGGTTTCTTATATAAAACCTTCCTTGGTTCCAAAACTGAAATATTCGACATAATACCTTTAAGAACTTACAATGAGAGAATGTGTATGGTGGCAAGATATTAATAAAAATGTTAGGAAAAACAACAAAAAGAGGATTTTTTCGCTTAAGAAAATTTAAAAGATATGCATAAGCCTACCTTTCCTTCTGGTATTCCTGTTCCTTTTAGCCACTACTTCGTTCAAGTAAATTATTAATAACAAAAACAATAAAATTGCTCTGTATTTACACTTGATCATTTCGAATATTTCCCTTGCTCGTACATTTAACTTTCGATTATTTCTGTTACTTTCCGAGTGAAGAGAATACAGTTTGATGTCTTTGTTTTATCATACGAAAACCGGATACTCATAATTGAGAATACAATCACCGCATGTAAAACGTTAAGGTGTTTCATCCAGATATGATTGATATAAAACTGTACATGATAAGTTTACGGTTTAACAATTAGACCCAGGTCCAGAGTTTTTATCACCAGTAGGGGTCGCAAAATGTCTCAAGTAGTAAGGCATATAGACGGGGTTAGCATTTAACATGTTTTCAAAAGGATCACAAGTACAATCTGTGCGCATTTTTCATTTTAAAAACATATACGTAAATTATAGATAATAACAGCATGGCAAAATTCCTAAACGTATTTTCAAAAACTGCATCGGGCTATTGTCCAGGCATTTTAATACATTGTTTAGTCAAAAATGTTCGGAAAAAATATTTGCAAAGTTTAGTAAACATGATCCTTGATTGATCTAAGATTTGCTCAATGAAAATCTTGAGACCCATAGCAAATAAGAACATGTTAACAAAAAACATGGACATAAGAATAAGAACATATTGATGATAACATAAAAACAACAAATAATCATAAGAATATTATAACAAGGACATATAAGGAAATAAAAAACAGAACATAACAAGAACAGGATAATAGCAACATGATAACAAAACAAAATAACTTGAACATGAATTCAATGACAAGAAGATAATAAGAACATGATAACAAGGATATAATTATTCAGCTACGATCCTGACTAAATTTTTTCTTTAGGAAGAAAGTCCTTAATATGTTTTTCTTCTCAAATAACACAAGGTTTTCCCTTGTAGTAGTTTTTCAGTCTTTATACCATGGTTTTCTTTTAATTTATGTAATATGTGTTTTGCGATAACTTTATCTTTAACTGCATAACTAGAACTTATATTATTTATTTATTTATTTATTTATTATTTATTTATGTTATGTTATTTATTTATTTATTTATTTTTTATGTTATGTTATCTATTTATTTGTTGTTTATGTTGTTTAAGGAGAAAAACTGCACGTGGTTCAGATTATTAATAAGATGTATTTTCCGCGAAGCGATTTTCTATGAACACTATTATAAATATCGAGTGTTAATTAACAGTCTCTTTGTGATACCATTGTTAACATAAATCGTGTTAAGTGAGCAATTCAGCACATTTTCAAACAAAGAGCCTTCTCATTCAAAGTCCTTCAATACATACAAGGGTTTGACCTTATTAGAGGAAACAAATTGATACAAATTAAAAATAATAACTAACACACTCACTACTCTTCACTTATTGCGTTGTTCATAAATATAAGTCTTTAGCTATGACTTTATCCTGTATTAAGACTGGTCAGCGAAAGTGCATTACTTTATATACACTGAACTGACACGGTAACAGAACATTTTAAATAATGCCAATAATTAAGAACTTCTTGTTTGAATATTCATATGCGCTATGTTAATGGAAATAGAGACAATATGAATCCCTAAAGAACGCCAAAAACGCGAAATTGAACATGTTGCAGGGTTAGGCTTGACTGAGCTTGTTCCTGGTTGGTACTTGAAGGTGCAAGTTACGGTCCATGCCCCCTAGTACCGGCTTAAGCAGAATTCAACATTTAAAAAAGAAAATGGTAAAATTTTGATTATTAAAGCTGCCCTTACATTGCTGTACTAACAATGAATTAATATTTGAAATTATGTTTTGCAAATACATACTAACAAACTTTAACCTATACACTTAATATGTGCCAGTAAAGAGCTAGGAACCCGTTCACTTTTGTGTCGTCTGACCAGTATGGAACGCCATAGCTGCCTTATGTTGTTACATTTCTTTTTATCTTGCATAGAAAGCGTCTTTTTATGTTAGATATTAGTGATGTGTTGCCATAATGTGATGTTGACTGTCTTAACATTGTTAACTTATTTCAAACAGTAGTGTTATCATGTCAAATTGACGTTTCGGCTTGTCTGAAATGCGTCATATTATGTCAACTAGTCGCGCTATATGGTCAAATTGTGGAGCTGTTTTGTCAAAAGACTGTCTGATCATTTGAAACAGTAGTGTTCTCTTGTCAAATTTTGTGCTGACTTGTCAAAGCACAGCTTTATTTCATCAAACTGCTATGTAATTTTGTCAAAATACGGTGTTTAAATGCCTTAACATTGTCTTATTGTGTCAAACAGAAGTGTAAATTAGCCAACGTTCACTACTGAATTGTCTTATTATACCAAATATTCGCATTACCTTGCCGAAATTGGGTGTTGACTGAACTAAATCATGCCTTATTATGATAAACTGTATGCTATTTTGTTATAAGGCAGTCTTAATATGTCAAAAATTGCGGTATCTTGTCGAAATGTGGTAATGACTTGTCATAACTCTTTCTTATAATTTAAAACAGTAGTGCTATATTGTCAAAATTTGATGTTTTCTTGTAAAAAACATTATTTTTGTGTTATTTTGTTCAAATTTAGTTTTGTCTTGAGAACGCAATGTTTGATTTTGTTAAACCGCCCGTTATCTTTTGTTCTTTATCTTTTCAAGCTCCGCGCGGGCTCTGGTCACGTGATACTAAATTTGGACAACATCGCATCTGGACAGGATAACACGATTATCTGACATAATAAGACGGGAGTGAGACAATGTAACGTAATAAATTGGCAAGTCAACGCCACTGTTTTACATAATAATACTGTGTTTTAACAAGTAAACACCACATTTGAAAAGGAAAAAATATACTTCGCCATAAAAGGACGATGTTTAGTCTAATTAACACTGAAACTTGACAAAATAAAATGACACTTTGACAAAAAGATAGTAATTTTAGACAGGTCATCACCACGTTTCGACAAGATAATATTACTATTTGACATAATAAGACGAATCTAGACAAGTTAAATCTGTATTTGGACATAATAGCGTGACAGTTTGACATACTAAAATAGCGTTTTAACAGTTAATAACCATAATTTGTAAAGATACCACCATTATTTCACATAATAAGACGGTGTGTAGGCAGGTTTGCATAAAGTTTGGATAAAACAGCATGGCAATGTGAGAAAATAAGGCCGTGTTTAGACAGGTCAATACCATCTTTTGACAAGTCAACAACACTGTTTGACATAATAAAATAACGTTCACACAAACAAACATAATGTATTGACATGTCAACACTAGTATTTCACATAGTAAGTGTGTTTTTAGACAGAATAACAGTTTTAGACAAGACAGCATGAATTTTTGGCACAATAAGACAGAATAACACCAACTCGTACAAAGCAACATAACAGTTTGACAAAACAAGACAATACTCAGACAAGTCAATATAAATGTTGAACAAGATATCACTGCTAGCTGACATGATAAGACATGACTTTGACAACTTGACACCAAGTTCCGACAAGATAACACAACTGTGTCACATAATAAGACAATTTCTAGACAATTTACCACCACAGTTGGACAAGACAGCATTCTATTTTGACATAAAAGACATTCTTTAAGCAAGATAACGCCGAATTTGAACATAATGTCATGGCAGTCTGACAAAATGTGACGGTGTTTAGACAAGTCAATACCACATTTGGACAAGAAAAGACGACGGTATAACATAACACAACAGTGTCATAACAAACCAGGATTATATTTGGACAAGATGACACCAAGTTCCGACAAGATTACACTTCTGTTTCACATAATAAGACAATTTCAAGACATTTCAACACCACATTTAGCAAGGCAGTGTTTACACACGTTGAAATCTTAATTCGAAAAGATGGCGTGCATGCTAGACATATTAAGACTTCCATTGGGCATGTTAACACCTGATTTGGACATGATAACATGACGTTTTGAAATAACAAGACTGTGTTTAGATAAGTCAGCACTACGTTTTGACAAGATAACACGAATATTTGACCTAATAAGACTTCGTTAAGACAGGTTCTCATAAAACGATGGCAAGCCAACACCACTATTATACATAATAAGACGCTTTTCGGGGAAAATAAAGCGAAATCCAACAACATGAGGCAGCTATGGCGTTCCATAGACCAGGCTCTGTATATACAATCGGCCGTAAATTACACATTTGTTTTAAAACAGAACGCTGACTTAACATGCTGATGTAGGTCGAAATGATAATTCATAGTATGTACACGTTGTATACGAGTTTGTTCAGAAATACTGTTTTTGTGAATACTGTTGTTCAACATTTTCTATCACGACGTAAGCACTTATACATGTACATTATGCTTTCATCATAATTAAGTAACATGATATGATAGACCTGCTTATAGTAATGAAATTATAAGTGATTATGTAAATATATACCCTTGCTCTGATAAAACCTGTATGTATTCGTAAGAAACAAAACTATATATCATCCAATTTTATTAATATACTCTTGGTCATATTTATTACAAATTTTTTTGTCTAATGCATGTAATATGAAAAACAAGATCAACAAGGAAAGGCGGCGTTCAATGAACGCAACCCCCATATGACCCAGCAACAAGAACCAACGGCAAGGAGCAAACTTTATACTATCTTATTATCATATCAAATACATCCAAAGGGCATTGGTCATAATAGTATTTTTTTATTTCGACATGGCTGTTTGGTATCTTGAATGATATGAGAGGTAATGACTTATAACAACAGTAATTTTGTGCCGTTGGTAATAAACATCAACAATTTCTTGTCTTTTTCGTTTTCGGACAAGACTGGTTTTTGTTTATGGGCAAACTTCAAATAATAACATCACATATGCTTGCAATATTGTAATATTCACTGTATTATTATGTATAAGTTAAGTAAAGTAAAGTAAAGTAAAGCAAAGCAAAAGTAAGGAAGTAAGTAAGTTTACAAATGTAAGTAAGTAAGGTAAGTAGGTAGGGTAGGGTAGGGTAGGGTAGGGTAGGGTAGGTAGGTAGGTAAGTAAGCAAGTAAGCAAGCAAACAAGCAAGTAAGTAAGGAAGCAAACAAGCAAGTAAGTATAATGTTTATTACTTGAGAAATATCAATCATGTATGTGAACAATTATAAAACCCGGCCCAATGGGCCTATAAGTCATCAAATTGTTGAGATTCATTATCGACTTGAATGGCATAAACAGGGTCGCTTGTCCTGGAATTTTGCGGATGTTTCTTTTTATTTTGACAACTATATGAACTAACAACACACCAAAAATTAAATTTTGCCCCGAGTTGATGATATTTAAAATCTTGATCTAGAACTCAAAGATTTAAAGTCGTTTTGAAATAGGGCTATTCCAAAGGAAACGATTTTGAAAGGATTGGTCTAAATCTTTACGAAAAGTCTTATTCTAACACTATCGGAAATTTTTCTATATAAACAAAGAAGGTCTGAAGCGTGCATTATTCTACAACAATGCACTCGCCGTTCTTATTATCTCCCTGTGTATTTTCACATTGAGGGCGCCATTTTGTTTGAAAGATATGATAAATAAAAACAATTTTTGTCGAATTTTGCTGTGAAAACTATCTAGAATGAAAGAAAATGGTTTAACTAAGAAAATTAATCCGAACACCAATATCTTTAATTCAGTCGTTAACGCTGTACAGACGTTTAAAGTGTTGTTTACGTGACGTCACAATGTAGCGCCAAACAGCACGTGCACAACAATCAAATCAGGTACGCTATTTCAATGTCGCAAACGAATTAAGTTTTACACTTATTTCACTTTTAATTATTTGTATTTCGCTTGAAAAATTATAGAGTAAAATAAAATAAACAAACAAAGTTTTATCAACGTTTTCAAAATTTGTTATTCTCAAAATGTTTCTACACACGGTAGATTTAACGACAGTTTTTTTTCAACCCACTGGAACAGCCTTTAAAGAACGTTTCTATTGGAAACTCTGAGGAGAAAACAAATTTATCCACCAAACATAAAGTCCAACTTTAGTATAATAATTATATTTTTTCTTGACGTGTTAGAATGGAAATAGATATCTATTCTTCATGCATTGTTGTATAATAATGCACGTTTTTCGTTCAAATGCTTTGTAATTAATCACTCAGGCCTATTGGCCTTCGTGATTATATTACTACGCATTTGAACTCAAACCGTGCATTATTTTACAACAATGCACTCAGAATTGATATTTATTTCCTGAATAATCTTTATTTTCTGAGAATTTAACCAACGATAAGTTATTATGAGCCAAGTTTGTAGATAAATTCATGCTGAGCTTTTCATTTATCTCTGTGCAAAAAGTTTGTTCGAGTTCTGTGCAAAAAGTTTGTTCGAGTTAACGAGAAACACAAATTCCTATTGCACAAATATTACGATAATTAATAGAAACGTCATACGATAGAGTCACGCAATCATTGTTTACACAAGCAAACAGTATGACGCAATGAAATATTTTGTGAACAGAAATGGAGATCTAGATCTATAGCGATAAAATTATTAAAATTTAGATTTTCTCAACTTTATTTTTTTACCTTCGGATTTTTTATACGCCATTGCGTATTGTGCTTAAGGGGCGCTACACCCCTGGATATTCGTTGTTAATATACCAATTAAAACACACGTGTATAAATTGAGAATATTTTGTATAAAATGCCGAATGGAAAGAAAAGTCCCACTTTCAAGAAACATTTGTGTATTATTGTCTTCACATTAAATTTCAACAGTGTGGTGCGATAATTATGGTCTTATCCCCTTATCAGAAAGAAGAAACGCATTCAAACAAAAATTTTAAAAAGGTACGGACGGCTTGATATATTTTCTTTTCCAAAGAAAAAGTCTAAAATCATCCCTTACAAATTTCTGATAAAGAAATCTTGATATTTGAAACATGAAAAATTGATTGCGACTAGCTATATGAGATGAGCCTGTGTTTATTTAATCTGGATGCTCATTGAAAGAAAAATACATTACAGAGAATAATGAATGAGTGTAGGTTCTATATTGAATTTACTGAATGAGTTAGAAAATAATGTTATGCGAAAACTTCAATAAATTTAGCTAATAAGAAATTTCCTGTTTATTGGACGGGCGGTTAATATTGAAACGCTACCATTTAGCGTGACGTTGTGCCACTATGACGTCAGATATAATTGCGCGACATCGCCTTATTGTAAACAGTAGACATTTTATTTTATTCCATAGGCTTTAAAGCCGATGAGGACGTTTAACATGCACAATAACAAACAATCTATGACATAAACATATATACATAATATCAAAAATTGATTGTTAAAGTAAATACTAGCCGAAATTTTCTTATGTACAAAATGTAGTTACATAATAAACATTTTCATATCAAAAATTGATCTTTAAACCACTAACTTATAGGTCTCTTGTAGGTACATATACACATACATACACACATATACATGTACATACATAAAAAACATACATAACGTGAATGCAAAATTGTTGTATATTAATTATTTTTTAATACATAAACGTAATAACCATACGTTTTTTTTCACATATCGTAAAAAATTGAAGCTTCGCCTCAATCGCAGATTTCGTAATTGTAAATGAAAGGAACGTCATAATTAGATCAAAACATTTACATGCAATAGTTTGCATATAATATTCTTGCTTTTTTCCACAAACGCCCAAACAAACACAATAAATTCTATAAAAAAAGCATTGCCAATATCAGCAATAAAAGAGTGACATTGGAATTTGCTTATTAATTTCTATTGCTATTAATTTCTAGTGCTTTAAAATCGGATTTGGATTTCGATGTTTTTATCCATACCGGAAAACCCGTCTGAAACCTTTAATGCCAGACCGCTCATGCGCTCAGATGACGTCATTATCTTTATGAAAGAACGGTTGTAAAAAATATAAAGCTACTATTAAAATGGTATTTACGAAGTATATGTTAGGCTGTGTTCTCACCGCCGATCAGATCACATCGATTAAGCTCGATCAAGCGATCGGGTACTGGTCAAGCTCGGTCTGCATGCGTGATTGGGGATGGTCGGAGCTGTCTACATTGGTCGGCATTGCTCGGGCTTCCTACCCGAATTTTGTTTGACATGTCAAAAAAATTCGAGAAGCGATCGAGTAGATAAGCGGTCGAGTAGCGATCGTATAGTGATCGTGTAAAATATCTAGTTGATCGACAATAAATCGTGTAGCGATCTAGTTTGGTCCAGTAAACATCTCTTACCCGATCAGTATACGATTCTTAACAATTCGATACAGGACTAATCACGACTCGATTACGATCATTACGATCTGGTCGGGTGGAAAGCTGGCAACGAACGAGCAGAGGTCCAGATAATAGTCTAGTTGAGATCGTGTATGACTCGCGTATAGGTCTGGGTTATCGAGCAGAAGTCGGGATGTTGGTCGGGTTGTCGTCGAGAAGAAAACGTAAACAATCGTGAAAGGTCGACTTGAGGTCGTGTAGGAGTCGTGAATGTGCATTTAATCCAGCTTGGTCGGGCTTAATCGAGGAATTAGTGTGAGCGGGACGATCGAGTTGATCTGATCGGCGGTGAGAACATAGCATAAGTGTTCATCCGTGCTATTCTACAGAAATTAGACCGCCTATATGACTGAAATAATGTTGGGAAAAGGCGTAAAATGAAACAAACAAACAAACAAACAGAAATTAGAAACTTCGACGGGAGCGATAGCGACCTGAGAATATTTCTTATTTCTGTAGAACAGCTACGGATGTATACAAATTTACTTAGTATCAAGCTTTATTTGGCTTTATTTATTTCATCACTATACCTGTCCATTTTTACGAACGCTGTTTTGGTTCTATGAAGCACTATGAAAAATAGAAGGCTGATATGAACGGTCTTTTGATATACCGGGGTATCATCGACTTTTGTTCTTCTATGAAAATTAACACAAAGAATTTTAAGAAATACAGCGTTTTCATTGGATGACAAATAAAGCTGGACACTAATATTATTTATTCCAGTTTCTTTATTTGGTTCTACACATCCTCTTATGTCTGGTAAACATAACTTTTCTATTATATAGAAAGTCAATTAATCAGAACAAAATGTGCCGTACGTTATCATTGATAGTTTGTGCGCCTTACGTTATCATTTTTGGAAAATGCCCCGTTATTTATATTTTCAGTGGTTATTCTAGACAGAATGGGCATGCATGCTTAGATGATGTCATATCACAACTTTTTAAAGTCAGTGGTTCCAGTAAGTATGCATATATGTAAAAGAAACAGCGAATTTGAGAGAAAAAGCCGTACGTTACCTCGATCAAACCTGTGGAAAATTCTCTCGCTTCGAATCTGGTGACGCGCATTTCAGATGAAGTAAGGGACAAAACATCATGAAATAAAATTCTGTGTGCCAGGAAAATTGTGGAGAAGGTTATTATGTGTACCTTTACATTAGAACATCACGAATTTCAGAGAAAATTTTTGGCTGCATCCGCCATCTTGTTTGTTTGGGTAACGAACGGCGTGATTCTCCCCCGTGAAAGATCGCAATGATGCATTCATTCTCTAGCTGTGATTTTAACAACAGTGTTTCCACGGTAGGGAATCACGTGACTTTTACGGTTACGCGTTCAGACAATATGGCGGCCTAAAAACCTCGCTTCACATGTGTTTTTCAGGTAATTCTTTATTATATTCCTTTTACTTACATACGAGACATGTTGCAGCCTACGCGGAATAAAGAATTGTTGCCGCCTATACCTTATTTTCCACCCCTGTGCCCATAGCTTTTACAAACACTCAAAAATTCAACAGAAATTTTCAATGTGGACAATTATTTTTCGGGTAACATTCACACAAAATTGGTACTTTTTTGTGAATTTAATTAAACTTCGTCGCGTTAGCAAAGAGAAAATGTTTATAGAATTTCTTTATTTGAAAATGTAAATATTAAGCATGTTAAATGTTGACTGGTCATTTTCTATTTCATTACACGAGAGAAAAATGATTTGAGTAACTCCCACGCGTACTTTTATTGTTGATAACTCCCACGCAATATATGTTCAAGCAATATCTATGCAGGTTATAGCCTAGATATTGATTGAAAAAAATCATGATTGATGCATTTAGCATCAAACTTTCATAGAATTTTTGAATAATATTAAAAATACCGCCAATAGGTCCTTGATAGTATTAACCAAGCAGGCACATCAACGTTGAACAACGTTGTATTATGGTCAGATTTCAACGTTGAAATAACGCTGGATTTATGTTCGAATTTGAAAGTTTTAAAAAACGTTGAAATTCCACGTTGGCACAACGCTGAAGTTTACCTCAAACTCCTATTAGTACTATTAGACTATGGTACGCCATGGTCGTCATAAGAAAACACAACTTTTTTAAGTTTTTAAAACCAATTTTATTTTGTTTTGCCAATGAGTGCAACGTGCAACTTTTTTGTATAGGACATTGAGACAATAAACTTTTGTGTGGTATGACTCAAGATTTTGTCGCAATTAGTCAGAGTGGATATTTTTTTTATTTTACCGGACTATTAAGAATGACAGTATTATCGATGTAGAAGAATTCCCTATAAAATGTCTCTCTCTGTTAGTAAATTTAATACATTTTAATAATTACTTCTTCTATTTATCTTTCGATCTGCACATTCCGGCCTCCTACAACAAAGCTGATTTTCTATGTGTGTATTTGCATTTATTTATACTCGCCAACGATTGCTCTTATAGGCAAGTCCTCCAGAAGAGTATTAGTCATATATTTTTTTGAAGATAGTGCAAGATACTGAAAGATGCTCCGATTCCAGAAACTTCTCCTTGTTCTTTTACGTGCTAAATGTTTTAGCACTCATACAAGGGACCTGATTGAAAGTCTTATCAGAAAAACTGATTAGAAAATTTAGATGGCCAGTCCGAATATCGAACTTACAATGTCGAGATTACAAGTCTCGCGCTCAGACCGATTGAGCTATGCGGCTGGCTGATTTTCTGAGCTCGATTCGCCGTATTTATGTACTGTTTCGCAATATCTCTTACCTCGGTAATATTTCGAACATTTCCATAGACAATAATATTTTCGTACCTTAATCAATTCCTCTAACTTAATTATACATATCATTTATACAAACTTTCAAATATTGCAATTTAATCATTATACATCATTTATATGGAGACTGTTCGTCGCCAAAAATCCAGCATTTGAAACCTGACAATGCATCCTGCGGTTCTACTTAACAGATTAGTAAAAATCTAATTGTCGATCCGAGAGTTACATACTGCACTGGTATTAAGCGTTTTGATTATCTCGATTTGATAAAATAGAAGCTGTTAATGTGCAACTTAGATCAATTGCATACTGTATTATATAGAAATGTATAACTTCAAATTTGCGACATGTAGAGATGTAAATGATAGAACGTACACAACACGTTTAATGCCACATGAATCATGATGTTGAGAATGTAACTGCATTAGTTAACACTCTCAGGTTGACAACACCACACTTTCCTTTTACATTCTAACGCGATTAATCACTGAAATAGACAGCAATTGAAAGGAGGAGCCAATTTTCACGAAATCGGAATATAAAGAGAGGTAACTCTTGCTGGTACAAAAGTATTTCAATTTTATTCAATTATTAAACTGTTAAAATGTCGCATACATCAATTGCATTACAATTGACTTTGAATATCCTAATAACGTATTCTAGCACAGAGTATTCAAGTAATGCAAAATTGGTTAAGATAGAAAGGAACAATGTTACAATTTTTATACTGATAATGAGCATAATAATACGCAAAAACTATAGTTGTAGAATTAACAAGGGAATGTTTCCCATATAAAAGGATACAACAAACCATATTTGGCGTTGAGCTAGCTTTTCATCGACAGGATTTGTGAGCCTTCACATGGTTCAACGGTATAAATTGTTGGAGTATTCAAACGCATGTCTTTTACATTCAGCAAACAGTACTAGAATGCGATACATGGAAGTCACTTTTGGCAACACGAATAAAGAGAACTGAACAGTACGCCTGAATATTGGGTAGTGATTTTGTTTTAGAAAATCAAACATCTGTAGAACTCTGTTGTCATACTTCTTAGTGATATTGTACTGGTGTTGTGGAAAGTAAAGTTTACAACTAAAGCAGTAATAAAAATGTTATTAGTATGTTCTATAGTTTGATTGCAAAACATCTCATTGTACCGAAGGGTGTACACAATCATTAAATATGTTTTAATATTAATTATTTATTTATTAGATCAGTTACTACATAATTATGCAAAAAAATGACAGTAAAACGTAGCGTTTCTTTTCCTTATATAGCTTATGCCAGAAAACTTCACAATTCCCAAAAGAAAGTAGACTCCGAACTTGCCAATTCCTGACTTTTAAATTCCAAAAGTTACACTGAAATTTTTCCAACCTACTGCACAGCATTAAGCTGAGCAACATTAATGACTTAAAAGTGCCGGACGGCATAAACAGAAATATCCGATTATAGTTAAAACTGTTGACCGGTCAGCAGTTCATTTCATCGGTTAAGCTATAAATAAGGCATTTATATAATTTATTATAGAAGACATTAGGTAGCTATAATTAGTCTATTTACATTCGATGCACGTTTCTGTTGCATGTTGCATTAACATTATAACTTTATTATTGAAAAAACCCTGATGTTTTGTTTTTAACTGCAGATGATGTCATCAATTACGAAAATGATCTTACAACCTGCCATTATCGGTTTCTTTTCTTGTATCAAGTTTAAACAACAATTTATCAAGCCATTTCACTAAAACAATCTGATTAAAAAGAATTTATAATTTCATATCTAGTAAGTATTGTACGAAAGACTTGTAGGACCATTTTAACTTCATAATTCCCGATTTAAGCTTCATTAATTCACAATTTTAACTGCATGAATTCCAGATTACAACATACGGAATTCACGAATTCTCGATTTCAGCGTCATGAATTCACGATTTCAACTACACGAATTCACGATTTCAACTTTACGAATTCAACTTCGTGAATTCACAATTTCAATTCCATGAATTCACGATTTCAATTTCACGAATTGACGATTTCAACTTCATGAACTCAACTTCGTCAATTCACGATTTCAACTTCCAGGAATTTACGATTTCGATTTTTTTTACGGATCCACGGTTGCAGTATCATGAAGTTGAAATCGTTAAGCCGTGAAGTTAAAATCGTCAAACCGTGAAAGTGAACTCGTGAATTCACGAGGTTGAAATCGTGAATTCATGAAGTTGAAATCGCAAATTTACGAAGTTGATATCGTAAATTCACGAAATGTAATTCGTGAAGTCACAATTTTGAATTTATGAAGTTAAAATTACGAATATTTAAGTTGAAACTGTGAAATTTGTGAAGTTGAAATCGTGAATTCATGAAGTAGAAATCGGGAATTCATGAAGATGAAATCAGGAATTCATGAAGTTGAAATGTCCCCACAAATCTTTAGTAGGAATGTCTTATGTACATTAGAAAACTATTTAAGATCCAAGCACCCATTAGAAATTGCATCAATGATATTTGTCGTCACATAATTTTTACGTTGTAGAATACATTATCTTGTCAATTTTGATTTATAATCCATTCATCAAATAGTAAAATTATGCATCAAGGGTTTGAAAAATGCCTTGTATAATTTTGGAGTCCGGTTTTCCTAGAATGATAATTCTAGAGGGGCCCTGGTTTATGAATTTAAAAGATAATGTTTATTTGCTTTCCTTGTCTGGATTCAAGTATGACATTCAACGATTGTAAAAAACCTTGATTGAAATTTATTTTAGGTTAACTTATAGAAAAAAATATATGTGTTTGTTATTTTAGCAGAAATGTTACGGGCCTATGTTATATATCTCTTCATGCAAACTAGTGGCTTTTACTACAGGGATGTCATATATGATGTCCTTAAACATCGTCAAACACAACATTATTGCTGTGATTGCAGTAATTTTAGTCATTTCTATTCGCATATTTTTAGTTAAGGTGATTCCAGTTTTCCTCAATTGAATACTGTTTTATCACCCTTAACACATTACCCCATAAGCATTTTTAAAAAATGGTTATTTTCATTGAAAAGCTTTCTGTTACAAGTTCACATTGCTATAAAACTGAGAAAAATGCTTTAATACTAACAAAACTTGGCACACATGCTTACTTGACACCACCCCTGACATAATGATATAAGAGGACTCATCCCTCTGTCATCCGCTGGTGTATCTAATTAATAGGGGGCGGCGAGGCAGAAAAAACGTGATCATCTTTTTAACATTTATTAAACGAAAACAAGACTACTGTTTGTGGCCTAAAAAGGACATTTTTCACTAAAGGGGGCGGGGGGAGTGTCGATAATGCGTTGAATCGTCGCGTATGTTTGAGGAAAAAGGGTTAAGATATGTGACCTGCTCTTCAACCTAGTCTTTTGACAGCCTATCAGTATTATACAATATGGCAGAAAATATTGAGATTTAGACTACATTTTTACGCAATTTCCTTCTATTATTATCATTTTCACTCTGTGAATGTTATTTGTAATTGGTGTATTTCAAAAATGTATTAAATAATTATCGTTCTTATCATGAAAATACGTTCGGTATTCATATCATTTTTAATTGACGTGTACCATTTTTAACCCTTTACTGCATTAGCATATTGTAAAAATGGCCGTTTTCATTGAAAAGCCTCCCGTTGCAAGTTCAAACTACTATGAATTAAATACTGATGAAACTTGGCACACATGCTGACTTGACCATAGCCTCTGTAATACTATGCTAAATCTTAAATTTTCTGCTATAATGGCAACGGGGGTACGTCTCAAAATTGACAAAAACACACTATTTTGCATTGTTTCTTTTTCCATCAAAACTGATTTCAAAGTGCTCCAACTTCGCATGGTTTCCGCTGATTATCTTGAAAACTATTAATCACAAAGTCTTCATATTTCACATAGTGATTGCCTGATTGGTCATAATTAGTAGATGACCCCTATTGATTATTGGGTCACTTGATCAAAGGTCAAGGTCAAAGGGGTCTTCAATGTCAGAATAGTATCCGCTGATTATCTTGAAAAGTATTCATCAAAAAGTCTTCATATTTCCCATAGTGATTGGTCATAACTAGTAGATGACCCCTTTTATTTTGGGGTCACTAGGTCAAAGGTCAAGGTCATAGGGGCTTAAAAACATAATGGTTTCGCTGATTATCTTGAAAGAATTCATCACATAGCCTTCATATTTCACATAGTGATTTGTCATATTTAGTAAATGACCCCTTTTGATTTTGAAGACACTTAGTCAAAGGTCAAGGTCAAAGGGGCTTTTAATGTCAGAATGGTTTCCACTCATATCTTGGTTACAGTTCATCACAAAATTTTCATATTTCACATATTGATTAATGGCCATTAATAGAAGACGAACCTATTGGCTATGAGATTACTAGGTCCAAGGTCAATGTCACAGGGGCATTGAATGGTTTTTACTGATTATCTTGAAGAATATTCGTCACAAACTCTGCATATCTCACATTGGTCATAATGAGAAGATGACCCCTATTGATATTTTGGTCACAAGGACAAAGGTCAAGGTCACGGGCCTTAAATGTCTGAATGGTTTCGTTTATCATCTTAAAAAGTATTCATCACAAAGTCTTCATATTTCACATAATGATTGGTCATATTAAGTAGAAAACCGCTATAGATTTTTGGGTCACAAGGTCAAAGTCACAGGGGCCATGAATTAGAGTACAATTTCCTCTTATTATTTTCTTGGTTCCTTGTATCACAAAGTCTTAATATTTCACAAACTGATTGATCATAATTTGTAAATGACTTCTTTTGACTTTGGGATCACCAGGTCAAAGGTAAAGGTCACATAGTCATTGAACGATAATATGATTTCAGCTCATTATCTTGAATGATAATTATCACAAAGTCTTCATATTTCACATAGTGATTAGTCATAACAATCAGATGACCCGTATTGTTTTTGGGGTCATAAGTTTAGAGGGTACGGCTTGAAATTAAATTCTTTGAACAATTTTTAAAATTGACTATAAAATAACATTCTTGTGAAGTTTGGATGAAATTGGCTGAGCGGTTTAAGGGGAGATGTCGTTTACAGTAAATGTTTACGGACGGACCGACGACTGACGAACAGATGAAAAGCGATCACAAAATCTCACCATGTCACTTTTGACAGGTGAGCTAAAAAAGCAGCCATAAGAGTGTTAACAATTTTTTTGTTTTATTTTTAGCTCCTGTGACCTTTTTTGACCGAATACGACATATATTTAAGTTTGACCTAGACACATGAAAACATCATTCGTAGGCAATTTCAAGAATATTTGGATCAAAAATGCAGCCACTAGACTGTTAACAATATTTTTTTATTTAACAGCTAATGCGACCTGGTTTACGACCGGAAATGTCCCATATTCAAACGTAAGCTAAAAATCAATTACACAACCTTCCCGACCAATTACCTAAATATTTGGTTCAAAAACTGCAGCCAAGAGTGTTAACAAGCTTTTTCTGTTTTAAGCTCAGGTGACCTAGATTTTGACCGGAGACACCCAATTTTAAACGAGATCTAGATATTATCAACGCAACTTTCCTGATCAATTTCCCGAATTTTTTAATCGAAACTGCAGCCACTAGACTGTAAACAAGCTTTTTTCTATTTTTTAGCTCCGGTGACCTAGTTTTTGACCCGAGACGACCTATATGCAAACATGGCCTGTATTTCATTGAGATTAACATTCTGGCAAAGTTTGGTTATGATCCAATCAAAACTGTGACTGTGCTAAGGTGTTAACACGCCAATTGTTGATGACGCACGACGACGGACGCCGGACATAGCCCCATCACTATACCTCGCCTTGACCTCTTCGTGGTTAGTTGAGCTAAAAAGGCATAATCAAGGTTAAAGTTTGCGGACGGCAATGGGAACGGAGCCATGACTCTACTTTTATTCTTCGAAAACAAATCGGGCTTAAAAACAAAGTTCTTCAAAAACGCCCGAAACGACAAAATTGAAAAATGTTGCAGGCTCCGTTTGATTGAGCCTGTTCATAGACTGGAAAGTGTAAGTTACCGTTCAAGATTAAAAGATGGTAAAAAATGAATTTAGAAACATACGATGTGTTCATACGGCGATTATCATGGACACTGGAACCGCCTAAGTTGAAAAATGTCTAATTAAAAGGAACTAAAACTACATCAAACATGTATACACAAAACTAACGTCGTGCTGAACGACCTGCAAGTGTCGGAAGTGAAAGATCTGGGACTCCCGACACGTACGCTCCTTAATGCTATTGAGAGCTGATTCAAACTAATTACAATTGTTAATCCGTTAATATTTTGATAGAAATTATTTCATGGCTATGATATTATATATTAAAAATTACCTTTTTTTCTCATATTAAGATGTTCTGTGCATTTGTTAATTTGAATATATGTAAGTGTACACGCCATTATTATTGATGGCAATATACAGAATGTTGTAAGAAAATATTAAATCAAGAGATACATTGGTCCTTGCAAATCACACAAGACAATTTATGTTGTAATTTAACTTCAGATTTATGACTGTTCTACGGATTTAAAAATGATTTAACATTGTTTTTATTTATTTCTCAAATACATTTCTAATATATATTTATATATAGTCTAGTCGAGACAATTATCTTATTCTGACCTTAAACTCGACGAAAAAGACCGTTACTGAGTGTTCATTGATATATTACATACAAAAGAATGTTAAAGCCCCGCGGTGATACGTTGTTTACAATAACATATTTAATTAAACACAATTTTCATGTATTGTTGAAGAATATTTATTTCGGAACCGTTGTAAACATAACATAGCTCAGTGCACTTCAGAATAGGTAAGTCATGTGTGTATGGATATTTTTGTAATACTTATTGGTCATACTATTTGCAGTGAGACATTGTAGTGTAGTGGTAGCGCGCTGGTCTATCAACTTTACTGGTGCGGGTTCAAATCCCAGCATTTCCTTTTCTTAATACTATATTTCTTTCAATGCAAGGGTATTTCTCAAATGTGTGTCATGTATATAAATAACAAGATAAACAAACTTTCAGGAAACCATGACTGTCTCGAAAAGACGAATATAAATGTATCGTATAAGTAAAAGTTATAATAAGAATCAATCATTTCGGCAAAATACGAGAATATGAAATCTCATGTTTAATACAATTCAATTCGGCGTTTGTGCGACAAGTGCCATTTGGTTTGGTTGAGTTGTATGTTATGGAGCTGCTCGATGGATGTCATCACACTTTGTGCTTGACTTCGTTAAAAACTTGTAATTGCATAAGTGTTCAGGTGCACGACAGTGTGTGCTGGAAGATTAGGGATTAGCTTTAAATTTGATAAAACCACTTGATGAAAACCTCGCCATTCATTTCTTCGAGGTAATCACCTATTGAGGTACTCTCTTGGGGTCAGCGGCAGCGCGATTGAGAGTGCCACAGAGGTTGAAGGCATTGTTTGAATTGTTATAGTGAATTGTAACTTATTATATATGCTATAGCTTTTTCGTGAATAAAAACTTGGAAAATATCTATACAAGTATCTAAAAAAGAAAGTAAAAAATAAATAATAAGATGCAAAATGTGTTACTCCCGTCTGGGTTTTGAACTTACGACCTTCCGCATGCAGAACAAACACCATAACCACTACACTATCAAGCCAGATGATATTCAGTCACCTGTTTTGCTGGTTTCGTATATTTTTTTTCCCTGCCACCCTATGTACTTTAAATATAAGATTTCCCATTCTCGATCATATTTGTATTGTGTGGTGTGAAAAATTGAAACGTAATCAGTCGCTTTGAGAAGTGATCAAATATACTGCCAACAAATATACTATAACTGTATGGTCATTGATATATATTTTACAATATAATGCTATAGCTTGCGGTTATACTTTGTGTCAATTATCAGATTTATTTAAAATGCATAAGTTTATAAAAATGGTAGAAAATGAAATACGTTACACATTAATTTGGCGAGTGTGTGTTCCGTATCTTACATACAACAATTTGTTTTACATGTGTACTTTGTGTTTTTGTATTAAAATTATTATTTACTTGTTCGATGCATGAACTATTTATTGTTTACAAATAGATCAACAAGTAAAGTTATTATTCAATAAATGCAACCCCATTAAAATACATTAATTCAGGCAAAGAGCCAGAACAAAAACATAAAAGAACTAAAAAGGGCGAAGTACGGACATGATATTGTTATAATTAATTCAAAACGAAAAAACTGAACATAAAAAATTGACACCAACCAAAATGAAGGGATGAGATCGGAGGACTGAGGATGGGGGCTCAAATATTGAAAACCATTGAGAAAGGTATATTTACAGTTAACAATAGCTAACAAGAGAAAACACAACAAGTGAACAGTGAGCAATTAACTAGATAGATAAAATGCAACACTTATTAGTAGGATTAAAATTACACATTTAATATTTGCCATAATGCTGGAGTGACTAGTAAATTTGTTATATTTCAGCATTTTAAATAAAGACAATGTGCAAATGTGTCTAAAGTTCAGTTACAAAGGCCATAGTATAATAATTGATCAAAATTAAATGATTCTTGATAAAAAAAAAGAAAAAGTACTTACTGTATTACACAGTTATAGTTAACGCTGAAATACAGTGACAGTTATATTATTTTAACACTATATTTTCAATTAAGCATTACTAATGTCTGACACATATAATGTTAAAATTTCTTGGAAAAAAACGTGATCCCTTTGAAAGCATTTAAATCAGCATAATTACATGAAAATTGCAGACTCTAATTGAGTCTGTAAATTTTACAGTTGTGATTTGAATAATCATTACATACATGTTGTCATTTAAATAATCATTACATACATGGTGTGAATCATTATACCCTTATAATGTACTCTTATCATTTTAAAAATATCCTTGAAAATCAAACATCACTCTCGATAGAGGTTGTGATCTTACATCATTTTAAAATATTCTTTGAAAGGAAAAAGCTTTCTTGCTTGAAGTCATGGCCCAGCTATTGAATCTTTTCTTTTTTTAGAAACATTGCAGTACAGGTACGCATATACAAGAGGACTACGATGACCCATATATCGCTCACCAAAATATTAATACGCTTAATGACAAGAAACAAGTTAAATTGTAAACTATAAGCGAAAACAGATATTAATTATTGATGATATACTGATATCATGAAGTTCATATTTGTATCTGCTTTGTGCCGGTGTAAAAACCTTAGGTTTTGTTATAGCTTTAGGTAAATAAGAACCGGTTGGACCGAGTGATGCTCCTTGAATAGGTTTTGGAGACAGGAAAGTATACCTCTTGTAGTATCAGATTTGTGTCACAAAGTTCAAATTGTAAAAATAAACAAAGGACAATAACTCCAAAATTTAGCAAGGCAGAGTTTTTTTGCATTGCACGTCTATTAGATGAGATCAAACTACATACAAAATAGAAAAAAAGAATCCCTAATGAAGCCCAACACGACAAAATTGAAATGTTGCAGGCTCAGTTTGATTGAGCCTGTTCATGGACGGTACTGGAAAGTGCAAGTTAACGTGCACGCCCTCTAGCACCGAGTTAAGCAGACTTTATCAATTAAACATGATAAATGGTGAAATTTTGATTTTAGAAACATCCGCAGATGTGTTCATACAGCGGTTATCATGGAACCTTCAATGTGACACAGCAAACTCCTCGCAGCGGTTACTTCCCCTGATCTGTACAGTAACCACTGCCACCACAAGTAAATTCGGTCGAATATAGCCGGATATATTTTTTTCACTTTTAATTTTGAAATAGAATACTTTATATCAGTTCAGTTTTCTTTCGTTAAATAGTTATGCTTAATGTACAAGAAAGTAAAAAAAAATACGTATAAAAAATTATTTTGTAAACATAACGAAAGAATTTTCACTGTGACACCGTATGCATAGTAACAATGGCAGAATATAAACAGTTATTGAACGATTACTCAAAAAAATTTGATCCCGCACTTGTTTGAAAGTGATAACAAATTGTGTGTCTTGAACTTATTTTGTCTGGTAAGGATGTAATTATAAATCTGCCAGTTTGATACGGGATCCTTGGCGTTCTGAAACTGGCCGCCATGTTTTTGTCACATGATACAACTATCATCACGTGATTTTAGTGGTGGCAGTGGTTAAAGTAGCAAAGCGTGACGTAACCGCTGTGAGGAGTTTGGTGACACAGTAGTGCCATTCAATGACAAACGGCGTATGGTCCCCAATTGACAAAATGCGTGTACCCTAAACGAGAACACAATGGGCGAAACTAAATACAAAAATGGAATTTTGAAAGGGGATCTGAGGTTATGAAGCCTTCATATCACAGAAAAGACCTCAAAAGAAATTTAAATAGCAGGCAACATATCCTTAGGGTGATTGGACAGTATTCAAGTAGGAATACTGGATTCACCAAAGTAGAAAAAGGCCAAAAAGAAGAAACTAAAATACCAAATAACATGTAAACACAATAACTATGTCGTGCTGAACGATCTTCAAGGATCGAAAATATAACATCTTTGATTAAATGCACGAGGAGACATTTTACGGCCACCACACGGCACAAATAACACTAATGTGGCCATATAAAAGACAAAAAAGAATCTTTAAGAAAGCCCAACACGAAAAAAATTGAAAATGTTGCAGCCTCGGTTTGATTGAGCCTGTTCATGGACGTTAACAGTTAAACACGATAAATGGTGAAATTTTTAATTAAGAAACAGAAGAATTTAGAAACGTTCGCAGTTTCATGTTGATATCTTTATACGTTTAGAATTATGCCCTGGACAAAGTTTAAAGTGTACATATGAACAAAGGGCAATTACTCCAACATTAGGCAAGACAGAGTTATGGTTCCTTTGCACGGCACTTCTACTAATGTAATCTATCTACCTACAAAGATTTATATTGATACCTCTTGTTGTTACAAAGTAATGTCCCGGACATTAATAGCGGACGGACGGACAAAGCGGCAACTATATGCTTATCCTTCGGGGAGCATAAACTAGTTATTTCAGCGGTCATTTTTTGATATACAAAATCAGTGGTTTATTTGGAAGTCAATGATTGAAAATCTAATGGCTGCTATGAAAACACTGATTGCTATGGGAGTCGTTGGCTGCTATGGAAAGACAATGGTTCTAATGGAAATTCAATTTTTAAAATGGAAGTAAATGAAAGCTTAGAAAGTCATTGGGTGCTATGAAAGTTTATGTTTGCTTTGAACAATTCAGTAGTTGCTATGAAAGTCAATGGTTGCTAATAAGACTCTATATAAGGCATCATAAAAATCAGGTAACCTCTTGCTTTGATGCTCTTTCTGTTACATATACACAGAACATTTAGCATCGATAAAATCGCAGAGGCAAATCGGATTGTTACTGTTATAAACCTAAATATTCAGAAAACAGTTGTGTCAGCAAATGGAATCAATCCTTCTGTTAATCAAAGACGAAAAATAATTGTAAGGCGATATTTCTCTAACTGAATGAGTCTTTGAAATGTATTCATTGTTATACATGTATTTTAATGCAACAAAAAGCTAAAAAGAAATGTTTCTTTTAGAATAATTTATTATGAAGCAGATCTGGATAACTTGCTTTCTTTCTCAAAAAATTATTTTACCGTTTTCAAAACAACATAGCAAATGTATCATTATCAAGTTCATGATAAATCTAAAATCAGTTTGAACATATACATGATAAGTTTAATAACATTAGTTTGCCAGGCTTAATACGTCGCTAGTGGCGTATAACAGGAAGTAATTTCTTAAAGTGTATTGTGTAGTGACAAAACTGTATCAATTATGAATAGACCGGTTACTTAATTGTCGTTTTTATATTCCTAGCAATGTATGATGTCTTCCATGGTCATATGGCATGTAAAAGACAGATAAAATTGATAGTTAAACGATAGAAACACTTTAAATATCAAATGTTATGAAATTCAATATACATTTTCTTATGTTTTTGTTTTGTATATCTAAATTTGTTTATTAAAGGAAGTGAAAAGTTCATAGAGCTTGTCAAATGGTGTTAGCCTGGTCTAGGTTTTATAGACAATAAAGAAAATAATGTGTTCAATCCATACCACCGTTTTATAATCGTGTACTACAAATGCACTTTATGTTCCTTAGAAATTACAATGTTTTAATAAGCAAGTTATGAGACAGATTGCACTGGACTGAAAGATTCAATTGGTAATTAATAATCATATTTACGGAAGGACTAGGATCAGTCGTTTATTTGACGGAGATATTACAAAACTTTTAGTTCTATTGTCCACGAAACTTTCGTTTGATCTGTTAGAAATAAAACAAAGACAAATAATACCATGAAAGCATCGATTTATGTAAGGTGTAAAAATTCTGACCTTGTGCATTATATTTATATATTTTTAATATGAAAAGTATGACTGCCGCTTACAAAAATCACAGTTATAGTAAAGTTACATCAAATGCATCAACTCGAAGATTTAGGAAAATTGATATATCAATGTAAGCATATAATGTAATCAAATCTTAACTAAATATAAGAAAAATTTATGTGTGATATTTTGGATTTGTAATTACAAGAAAGAGATGTGAAGCTCCTGCAATTACTCATATGACTGACATCTATGATACAAATGCAGTTATTAAAAACGGACAATGTGCAATAGGGAGTTACTGAATAAGATTCTGCATTAAAAATATAAATTGCGATTGTCTTATGAATTTCATCATGATTAATTTTATCAAAATATTGCTGCACAGTTAATCTTTTTAAAATGTGCAGAGGACCCTACAAACAAAATTTTGCTTAACCGTTGAATCAAATCTTACTGCATTTAAATGATAATATTTATAGATACAATATCACCTATTTATGGCAGTTCCGAGTTATTTCTTAATTTTCTGTACACATGTCAGTTTTTGGGTTGCAAACGCAAGCGAGCGCCCTAATAGTATTACGATAAATCGCTTACTATGGTTTGAACACATCTCTACTACGCTGGACAAAATAGTATTCACGAAATCATAAATACCCTGTATATTTAAAAACTGATTGGCCAATTAACAACTAAAATTTCAATCCTTCTTCAAAAGATTATTACTATACTTATTATTTACTTATTATTAGTGAAAACATACCTGAAGTCGTTTGCATGCCTTTCCATTTTAAATGCCCACATTGATCTATGTTAGAAAGTCAAATTTATGTTTTTAGGCTTTAAGACCTCTCAATTGAAAAATTTGCTGCGTACAAAATGGAATGATACCACTAAATACATGGAAATTAAACATATAATAGTAACATTGAATAGTTATCATTTTAGGATTTAGCTGCCATTCATTATCATTTTCATATTCATTTCTTCTTTCAGGTAGATGTGTTCAGTTGAAGTCAGGCATCATGAGCTGAAATTGAAGTAAATGACTTATAAAAACATGCAAGGTGAAATTTTGAAAACATTTGTGTTTACTGCTTTAATTTCTGCAAGTTTTAAATTTGCTGTCGTTTTGTTTTCTGCAGAAATAAGTATGTGTTATACAAAACAGTCTACTTTCAAGTAAAAATGATTTGGAATGAAATGAGGCATTTTATTTAGAATGTATATACTGAAGCTCAATTTATCTTTCTATTGTAGTAACAAGGCTTTTATGCAAACCATTTTCTTCGTTCAACTAGTTTGAATTTTTATTTAGAAATATTTGAAAAGGGGCATATTTGAATTGTCAATAAAGTTCAGGTTTGTAATTGGCTCCAGCTTCACTATAAGTTACATTGTACTAACAAGCAATGCATAACCTTTTCTGCTTTAGACATGTTTGAACGTTTTATTCAAAGATATTGGAAATGGGACATGTTCAAAAAATCACTCTATCCTGTTATTAGCTTCTGTCATTAGCACTGTAAGTAACATTGTTTTAACACGTTATGCATAACCTTTTCTACTTTCGGCATATTCGAGTAATCGGAACTATTAGAAAGGTGGGATTTTCAAAACACCAATGTAACATTACAAATATTTTTTGCATTTTTCATTCAAACAAGTTATCAAACTTTTCATACTTGAAAATAGTAAATGGTTATTTTGGATCAAATCATGTAATTTATATCATTCATTTTGACGTAAATTTAGCATTTTGCCGAGTTCTGTAACATGTATTAAGAAAACCTTTTATAATGACCTGTGTAAGTTTAACCATTTTATACTTTATTATTACATTGCTGTTAGGAGGGCAATTGTTAACTTTGTAACATTTCTTCTAAACATTTTAACAACCCTTGATTTTCATGAAATTATTTTGGTGTTATTGCTTGTAAAAAAACCTTTGTCTTAATTTAAAGTCTGCGCAATGTTAGAAAATATTCTTATTCTGTTTGATCAAACCTAGTTAAAAAGTTTAGTTTGTTTTGTTTTTTTAATATCATTGCAAAATTTTCAGTAATTATTTAAAGTCGACAAAATGCCATTAAATCTTTTATTTTAAAAGACTTACTTATACTGTACATATGTAAGAAAAATTGTAGATGTGTTAGAATGATATTTATACTATTATTGTAAATTTGTTCTAATGCTTAAGACTGTAAGAAAATAATTCGTGTTTCATTTTTGGCCGGGTTGCACAGGTGCAAACCCGGGTTATGGTATGGTGAATGATAGGCGGTGGGCGGGCGGGGAAACAGTTTTTTCAGAAACTACTTATTGCTATCTTTTGATATTTGGCATACATTATTGACACATAGTCCTATTCCGAGAGATTCGATTTCAGGTCTGTTGCTCATCCTGTTAAGCGACAAAATGCCCAAACATTTTTAATTAATACGCTGATTAAATGCTTTAGTCTGGTCATACAGTAATTCATTTCGTTTTACTTTTTTCATTTAAGTCTTCAAGTTTTTATTATTTTTAAACTAGCCGAAATAATAGGAGTATTTTTTGCCATAGCATTTGTAACCGTGTACTCATGCTTTAAAAGTCCCTGGTTAATATTTATGTACATGGTTTATTGTAATTCTGTAAATTGTTTGGTACCCTTACATTTTGAATGAAAACTTGTATTAATGTTTCGGTCTATTGTCTATTGCAAGTTAATCTTTGTTATTAATTTGTAAATTGTTCGGTGCCCTTACATTTTTATCTTAAACTCTGATATTTAATGCTTTTGTCTGTTCAGACATTTCGTGGTAGGAGATACCTCTTATAGTTTTAGAGTTATGTCCCGGACAAAGTTCAAAGTTTCAAAATGAACAAAGGGCAATAACTCCAAAAATAGGCAAGAAAGAGTTACGGTTCTTTTGCACTGCACACCTACTCAATGAGATCTATCTACCTAAAAAGTTTCATGTTGATACCTCTTGTTGTTTCAAAGTTATGTCCCGGACAAGAAAAGCGGACGGACGGACTAGGTGGCGACTATATGCTCCTCCGAAATTTTTTGGGAAGCATAAAAATCTATAAAAGCAAATGATCATTTTGATACTAAACATGACCATATTATCTTTAAGGAAAAAAATAATTACATATTACACATAAAATATACATGAAGTTAAAATGACATGAACATAAAATTACATCAGTATAATTACAAAACTAATTAATATGCTTTCATTATAAAATTCAAATTCACATTATTACATAATGTTAAAAATAAACTTAACGGTTATATCTGTGAATTATTATCTTTTGGCGTTAAAAATGAACTGCCTTTGAAATATGATATAATACCTCAGTATACCATATGACTTATATTGTTTTTGTCCGACGTAAAACCCAACCAAAAATACTATTAAAAGAATTTGTAACAAAGTTACCAACGTATCCCGCCTCCGGGAAAATTTACATGAAGCACAAAATTGTGCTATTTCAAAAGATTGAGGTGAGACATGGATCTGGACTTTCAATGCTACATTTGCACATGCCTGTGAAAATAAATTCGTTTAAGAATTTTTATGAAATAACTCCTCTGTATGTGTCAACAAAAATACATATTTATACTTGTTATAACTATTTTAAAGCCACAAATGTAAACTCACTACAGGATATGGTATGATACAGGGTATATTTTGCGCCAAAATATTTCAAATTACTTTGATAAATGACATAGGTAAGGACCGGACACGAATATGTGACGAACTTTCTGAGTGACATTATCACGGGATGGGGGGGGGAACAACACAGTGCACTGCTCAAGCTGAAAAGTTATGTGTTCCACATACTGAATATTGTGAATGAAAAAGAACTACCATTTAACTCAGTTAACTAAATCGAATATATCATAAAAAATAGAAACAAATAAAGGCGTTGCTAACTCTTTGTACCACTATCGCAAGATTTATATCGGTGTTTTACTAAATTTATTTTATTAAAAAAACGCCTCTAATTGTGTTATTTATTCATCTCTTTTACTTTACTAATTGTTATTCGTTTTTTCTATGGTATAAATCTAAAGCAGTGCATCTTTAAAATATATTCGATATTCAGTGTATTAAAGTTGACGTTTTTTTTCTTCAGAAAAATGACATCGAAAAAAATGTTCGGCCAAAACTCATGTTGATTTATTTGGTGAAGACGGCGCCCCTGTACCAGTTCCAGTACATATTATCACTTCTTGTAAAAATTTAAAGAAGGGTCCTATTTAATATTTAATAGCAAATGGTTCCTTGCAAACGTATCATAAATTTTTATGTGAAGAATGCTATAGAAAAGCGTTAAATGAAAGCACTACGGAAAATTTACCTTCGAAGAATCGTGGAAATTAATAAGGGAAAATGAAATTACACATGAACAATTTATTGAGTTGTCTTACTCATACGGTGTTCTGTTGAGATCAAAATGACTTGGAATTGAAAACACTTTGTCTCTGGAAAATATCGTGTCCTGTTCAGAAAGCCATACGTATAATGAAGGCTTGAGAAAATTGCGTTTTGCAATAGCTTGTGACAGTGAAAATTGTGTATCAAAAATACTGCTGAACATATTGTAAGACTTGCTAACCAAAATTATATAGGTCCTATAAATTTCGGCAAAAATATAATTTCATATCTTACTTCAGGAAGTAAGAATTTGGTAGTGTTAAACAATATTTACTCTCCATCAGGTTCATATACCACCGTTTTTGATTTCTTGAAAAATGCTACAATATCAGATGCTTTCATTCCGCAAGAAGACTGCATTTACTTCTTCGACAATAATCAAATCATGGCACGTAGCTGGAAAGTCAAATATGATCAAAAACCGCTGATAAGCGTTATCACGACTGTAGTGTGTCTTATACACCTACTTCAAAACAATATAGAATATTTTCATGGGGTCTACCAAAATGTTTGTGAGGGTTCTGTTAATCAAATTGATCTACATTCCGATCTTTTTCGAGGAATTAGAAACGAGTTTTTAAGTTCACTCATAGACGTTGATAATCAAGAAACACCAACATTCAAAAAAAGGAAAGTTTCCATCAAAGACAATGTTATTGTAACAGAAGAAAGAGTTGTTGATGATCCTTATGAATCTATCCCTTCAAATGTGCAGGGAAAAAACCGAAGTTAAAGTGCTAAACCCGATTTTTGTCAACCTGTGTTCATACCAAGCTGTTGTAGAAGTATTAGACACTGTTGTTAGATATTATAACAAACGCTGGGTAGTTATCGGCTGTGATGGATTGCCATTAACGCTGTGTTCAAAAATTATAGAAAATTATTTTGAATGCCCACATTGCAATGAATTATTTACGAAAAAAGTAATTTCCATACTATGCCATTACTTTTAATGTAAATGGAGATTTGGACATTCATAGAAAATATAAAAATGTTTTACTTATTCCTGGTTTTAGTCATATAGACATTAATGTGACAAAGGAATTTTTAAAGTCATGTGGACCACGTTTTAAAAACCTCTAGCAGTTTTGTTAGGTTGGAAATCCATCAAAGCACTAGCCGCTTGTGAAATATGATAAACAAGCTCATCAGGGAAAGGCGGCATTCAATGAACGCAGCCCCCACCCGACCCAGTAACAAGAGCCAGTGGCAAGGAAAACTGCACTTACCATCACAAATCCACACATATCCTCACCTTTTTTTTGATGCAGCGACTAAATAACTTCTATTCTTATTTCTGAAATCTAATCCTGAAAACAAAACTGTTTCAGAATTTTACAAATGTGTTGACAAACAGAATAAAAATTACAAATGTTTACTTTCTTTCACATTCACGTTTTTACTGGAATGGAAACTGCTAAAATCAAGCATGAGGAGAAATAATTTTAGATGTATCCAAATGTGCATGGAAAAATTATCTTCAATCTTTTATGGAACCAATATGACCAACTACATGGACATCTGGGTAAGATTTGACAAAATGATGCAAACCCTACCTCAACAGGCAAGAGCGTTTGTAGATGAAAACCTAACTATGTCGCAATCAGGACATGGAAGTAAGGCCAAAGGAGGTGACTTCATTCTAGAAAGCGTTAATAAGAAAATGAAGGCCTACATGCCGGCCGAAGTTCCGACTGAAGAACATTAGGCCAGGGTTTGCAAGAATTTAGATGCGATAGAAAAGGTACATACATGTTAAGTAATAATTATAAAAAATATTCTGAAAACAGGTCATTTGGAAGCACGGAATGCCCACCACAACAAATAATAGTAGACCCCCGGGGTTTGGAATAAAAATCCTGGTTCAGAAAAAATTTTTTTTTTGGGGGGGTTTTTAAAGAAAAGTGCCAAAAATATAGTAATACAAGATCAGACAAGGAGAGGCGCGTCAAACTGAACGCAACCTCATATATGACCAAGCCAACAAGAAACCCAATTGGCAACGGAGCCGAGGTGACCCTCAACGCTCCGCAAGCACCGGCTAAAATCATACGTTTGCTGAATCGTACACTGGCGTCCGGTGGCTGAAGTGGTTAAGTCGTTGACTTCAACCACTGCCCCTCACTCTGTGGGTTCGAATCCAGACAGGGACTTTGATTCTTCATGTGATGAAACTTCCAGCTGCTTACGGAACGTCGGTGTTCTACTCATGGTATCCCGTTCGTTGCCTGAATAGTCGGCATCGGAAGGCACCTGGAGGTCTTCCTCTTCCACCAGTAAAGCTGGAACGTCGCGATATGACTTATACTGTGACGATGTGACGTAAAACCCAAAACAAACAAACAAACAAAGAATGTACAACTATCATATTTCCATTTTTTAAATACATTTACATCAATTCAGGCGAATTAAAAAAAACGCATTTCATTTACATGTTTACAAATGTATTGCATCTGTATCTAAAGTGTTAGCATTTGTATGGAAATTACCTTTTTTAGTTTTATTTAAATAAAGTATACATGTAGAGAAAGCCAGGATGTATGAAGTTTAAAATACAGTACATTATACTCATCAGACCACTTCTATTAAAAGACGAATATCTGGAATAAATCTTAATAGACCAGCATTTTGTACCCAATTGTTAAGCTTATGTACAAATTGAATTATATTCAGACATCATTGTGTTAAGATACCATTTTGAGCTTGTCCGCCTGGGCTCCTTGCCATTGGTTCTTGTTGCTGGGTCATATGGGGGTTGCGTTCATTGAACGCCGCCTTTCCTTGTTGATCTTGTTTATCATATTTTTTGGCCTTTAATTACAGGTTACACTGTATCTATGATTCAGTTGTACACTTAACAACATATTATCATCGTTATAGATAAAGTACAACATGGATGTTGAGAACGGAGATGCTGATGTACCAAACACCAAACAAGTATTTTCGGTATGCAACATTAAAACAAATAGTTCTTATTATTTAGCATAATAATTTTAAAACTAAATCCTAAAACATATCTATTAAATTGTAGCCATACATGATGAAATTAAAATAAACATATTCCTGTCTTTAACGAGGACATTCAATGATAGTATGGCGGTGCAGAAATATGGTAAGATCTTGTTGGAGTAACTGTGGATGGTCAACGTCTCGACGACGATTTCGTTAATTTTGAATCGAAGTGTAGACAAAACAAGGCTGTGTATTTTGCAGCATATCCCAATGTTACAAGGTAACAAATATTTTATATGTTAACATGTACATGATTTGACCGTATGACGCAAGACCGGCTTTTATCATACATCGGAAATGTCATAATATAAAATAAATCAAATAAATGATACATAATTAAATACTACATATGGATAATTCTAAAGTAATCGTACAAAATATAACAATACTTCAACTTTAAATTATGTAATTATCATTTAAGTTATTTGTTAGTCCTACAAGAGCCATCACTTTGTAGAAAATTATTTAAAGCATAACCGTCCCTTTTTAAGTTGAATTAACTTTGGATATTAAGCGTATATTCTAAACACCTTGCTGCGACAATACCTCGATTTTAATTCTGAAATTCGAACTAGAAATAATTAATTGTTTGTGTGTAAGGAAAACATTTTTACTTTTTAGAATTTGCGAGAAAGTGTTCATTACACCGCCGGACAGGGCAGCGCATTATGACATAAACAATAAAAGCAAAGCTGATCTGCAGTCCATTATAAAATCTCTGTTACAGGTGATGTCTTATTTTTGTTATTGCTATTAATGTTAATATGCCGAGTGTCTTTAAATTGTTAATATACCTTTATAAACTACACATCAAGAGTAAGTAATTTAAAAAAGTACAAGTGCACTTACTTACTTTCTTTAAATATTATAATGAATTACAGGAAATAAAAAGCCATGGTGGACACGAAGAGGCAGAGTATTTATCAAAGCAATGGGCGAAGGAGCTAAGGTGTGGAACGCAGAAGGTCTTGCTCACAGTATATCAAGAATTATGTCAGTGTCTGGAAGAGGTCACTTCAAGGGAACAAACATTGGGGAAACTTAAATAATGTATTGAACAACTTTTTCAATTATGAATTATGCTAGAAGCACATATTTATTTCCTTTGGACAGAGCAAAAATAGGGTGGCATATTTGCAACAAATTTATCTGTAAGTTTAGCGCTCGATCCACATATCGCAGTCGTCTGTTCCATTTGTTGAGTGCGAGCACCCTTCCCACTTCTTCTTCTCTTGTTTGGTGTCGTCATCATATAACGTATGGCACACGCGGCAGCGCCGTTCACTGCCAAATATGAATGGTAAACTGTCCTCTGTGCTGACTTGCACGCCATACTCACGAGTGCCGCACTTGTGGTTGTTTGTATTTGCGATGACAGCTCTTGGGGACAGTAGCTTATCATCACATGCACTGCTGGGTCCAGGCTTTTCGCTTGGGTTTAATGTTACCTGAAAAATGTAGCTCAAATAGGTTGAATTGCTTAGATTAACCTTTAATGTCAATCATTGTTGCTGTTGAATTGACAATAACAATAACTTACTATCTTTAAATATGATAATGAATTAATACCGTCTCTTACATAAGAAAAGTATTTGTACAGATAATATTAGCAGTTGATATAACGTCACTATTTATGTATGTTCAAAATATTTATTTTAAAATTAAAAATATCCATATGCCGAATGCATATGATTTCACAGAGTGACTCAGAAAGCCAAGAAGATATGTAAAGACGTACCGACAGTGGCGCCGCAGGAGGAGTTACAACTTCCCCAGCCTGATAATCCCTCACAAGGCCGTCTTCTCTTGCGCTGAAGGCAACGTCCTTCACCTTTACCTCCACATCATCCCCAGTCATTGTTGCATATTCAATAGCCTATACGATATATGTACATTAATTACATGTATTACAGACAGAAGTTTAATAAATATTATTTGCAGTTTCAAAGATTATCGATTATGACAATAGGAAGATAATGAAATGGTGATCGATTATTGATGCTAGATTACATCTTTAGAGGATGCATTTTAATCGAAACAACATACATGTAGAAGTCAAGTTTGCGATAAGTGTCCACATTTTATCACAAAAAGATAATATTTTACTTTTACATGTACCAGTATTCTGTCTTTAACAACAACTATACCAGTAAAAATGCTATAAATGTTAAAACAAGGAAAGAGCAGATCGTGGATGTTAAAAAATGTCTCTGATTTTTATGTAAAACATGATCTCCTCTTTGTCATGGCTTTCGCTGGCACCTCTTTTTCGTGGGCTGTTTGCTTAGCCGGTTGTTTGCTGTACTTCGTTGTCGTCTGATTAACACATAGAAACAAACAATACCAATGTAATTTGTGATTTTGAACATTCAACGAACGTTAAATATAATCATTCTGAACATTTTTACAGTTAAAAGCACGTAGATTTACTAAAATAACATATATTTCTCTAAGTATCAATATGAGTACTATACTGATAGGTTGCAGATTTCTCCATTTTGTAAGCCCTTCCAGTAAACTGGCTATAGTATTTCGACAGTCATAGTATTTTAAGCAAAATTTGTATCTTAAGATAAATTGAATACATTTACATTTTTGTGTTGTTTTATTTTACTGTATATTTTTTGTCATTGGTATACAACTTGAATAATGTAATTTATATTGAATAGTTAAAATGTATACATCACAGAAATCATGGACAAACTTTTAAATTTTCAAATATATTATCTACAATGTCTTATTATAAGATGCGCTTAAGATTCAAGCGGGACAACTCTTCCTTTATTAGAAAAATCAAGCTCCCCGGTTGCTGAGACTAATGTAACAGGTACCAGTCTGCATCCGGGCAATTTTGTAACTAATTTAGACCTCCTCTTTTGGGTACCTCTACGTGGTGAGGAGGAGTAACATATGTCCGTTATGGGGGTGCGCTGCTGTGCGCCTGTATGACGGACATATGGCCAACACCCAGACTGCCTGTTTGCCGTGGGCAGCGTCCCGTAACCTAGAAAAGAGGGTCCTGGTAGTTGAAGGATACCCAGGGATCTCTAGTACTCCTAACACACTGCTTTGGCCTCTGATTTAGGGTAGTCGGGTGACCAAGTGAGCCCGGCTTTGGTCAATCGGCTGGTCATGCCTTGCCCTTGGATATATATTTCTTAAATACTTGAAAATTTCTTTGAACTTACACGGTCCCGAAATGAATACAATTCAATGCACACAAATTATTTAAAATAAAAAAATCTGTGTTTAAATTTTTATTCCTACTTGTGTTTCTAGTATACCTTTAATTCCTACTGAAACTGCTATGATGGGTGCCGTTATGTTAAAACAATATTTCATATATGCATTATAAATACAAAATAACATATCCAAAAGGCGGTGGCTAATGGGGTAATTTTGTAGGTTGTAAATATTTGCAATTTATGCGAGAATATCTCTCTGGTATCCTTGATGTGCGGAGACTGGATATCCGTCTCCATCGCACATCCCCATGTTGGAGTCCGAGGTGGCTGGGGAACCCTGGAGACGAATTTTAATATCTTTAATCATGGATACACAAACAAAAAACGAAAATCGCAAGAAGATTCAAGTGGTAACATTTCATTTGATGGAAGTTTTCCCCGTTTTCTAATAATCAAATCAAACGGCTCCAAATCACTTACTGAACTTAGCCCCTTCATTATAGAAAAACAACTTTCGGCTTTAATTGGAACACCTAAATCTGTCAAGAAACTCCGTATTGGAGGACTCTTGATAGAGGTAGAGCGGAAACAACAATCAGACATTATTCTGAAATGTACCAGCTTTTTTAACATTTAAACAACTGCCACACCACACCAGTCTCTAAACTCCAGCAAGGGCGTCATCAGATGTTCTGACCTTGCTGGAATGCTAGAAGCAGATATTGCTGAAGAGTTAAAATCGCAGCAGGTGTCAAATGTCAAGCGCATTCAGTCTACAAGAGATGGTAAACGACTGCCAACGAATAGCCTTATTCTAACATTCTCCACACCCATTCTCCCATCATCTATACGAGTAGGTTACCTTAACGTTCGCGTTGCGGTTTACATTCCAAACCCAATACAATGTTACAAATGCTTCAAATTTGGTCACCATGAATCAAATTGCGTTAGGCAGACTATTTGCCGCAGATGTAGCTCAAACCATGACAAAAATGAGACTTGTAACGTTCCTGTTAAATGTGAAAATTGTGGAGGAGAGCATTACGCCACCTCCCGGTCATGCCCCTTGTGGTTAAAGGAAAAGGAAATTCTTCGTCAGAAGTATACGCAAAATATTTCCTTTCAAGATGCACGAAAGCTTGTTGAATCACAAGGACCAAAACATCTGTCGTATTCAGCTGCAGTTACAAAGTCTGTTAAGATGGTTGACTCTGCAGTACAAGTCAACTTATGCCAATGCACGCCACTTAAGTTACCATTACCAAAAATCAAACAGCTTCACAAAGTAAACAGTCTACCTCTGTGCAGACTCAGTCACCATCAAAGTCATCTCCAAAGAAGCAAACTGCAAACAATCAAATAGCATCGTCTGAGAAAGTTTATCAAAAACAATCTTCTAAAGAACGAATTGTCATCACAGATCGGGTGAAAAAAGCAACGCGGAACCCGATCAACACAGAAAATCGGTTCGACCTACTTCACGACACCAGGGGAGAGAGGAGGGGGGAGGGGAGAAAAAACGGGGGGAGGGGTAGGGGAAAAAGGAAGGGGAGGAGAGAAGAAGGGGGAGAAGAGGGAGAGGAGGGGAAGGGAAAAGGAGAGAGAGGGGGAGAGAGAAAGAAGGGAATTGAGAGAGGAAGAGAGGGGGAGAGAGGGAGAGGAAGCGGAGAGGGAGAAAAAGGAGGAGGAAGGAAGAAAAGAGGATGAAAAAGGTTGGAGGAAGAAGATAGAAGGGAGAGAGAGAGAGGCAGAAGGGAAGGGGGGAGAGAGAGGAGAGAAAAAAGAGGGAAAGAGGGAAAAGAGAGGAGGCGGGGACAGAGGAGAGAAAAGAAGAGAAGGGGGGGAAAGAAAAGAAGAAGGAGACGAGAAGAAGAGGAGAAGAAGAGGGGAAAGGAGAAGAAGAGGGGAAGAGAGGGGAGAAGAAGGGGGGAAGAAAGGAGAGAGGGAGGAAGGGAACAAGGGAGGGAGGAGGAAGAAAGAGAGGGAAAGGGAAGGGGGAAGAAGGAGGGAGGGGAAAGGGAGAGGGAGGAAGGAAGAAGGGGAAGGGGGGAGGGAAAAAAGGGACAAAGCCAGGAAGGAGGAGGGAGGCGGAGAAGAGGGAGAGGAGAGGAAGAGAGAAGAAGAGAGAGAGGGAGAGAGAAAGAGAAGGTGAGAGAGAAAAAAAAGAGGGAAGGAAGAAGAAGGGGAAGAGAGGGGGAGAAAAGGGGGAAAAGAAGAGGGAGGGGGAGAGGGAGCGGAGGAGAGGAAGGAGGATGAGATGAGAAGAAGAAGGAGGGAGGAGGAGGGCAAGGAGGGGAGGGGGGGAAGAGGGAGGGAAGGAGGGGAGAGGAGAAAGAGAGGGGGAGGGACAGGGAAGAAAGAGAAAAGAAGAGGGAGAGGGGGGAGGGGAACAGGAGCAAGGAGGGAGAGCGGGGAAGGACAAAGGGGGAGAGGAAAAAAAAGAGAAAGAGAGAGCAAGAGGAGAAAGGGGGGGGAGAAGGAAGGAAAAGAGGAGAGAGAAGAGAGCGAGGAAAAGAGAAAGAGGAGGAGGGGAGGAGAAGGGGGAGAGAAGAGGAGAAGAGGGGGAGGCGAGAAAGAGTGCAGAGAAGCGGGAGGGAGGAGAGGGGGGAAAAAGGAGAGGGGGGGGGGGGAGGAGGGGGAGGTGAGGAGGAGAGGGGGGGTGAAGAAAAGAAGAGGGGGAGGGAAGGAGAGTGGGGAGAAAGGAGAGAGAGGAGGGGGAAAGGATTAATAGCCTCTCCCTCCTCGAACTCCGGATGCCAGAAATCCAATAAAGTTTCCTACTTAATATAAATATTTTTTAAACTATGATTATAGAAGCATCTAATCCCTACAATGGAATTGGGCCGAGGTCTTAATCAGATTGTTAATGACACTTTTACTATCTATTCAAAATTCTCGTCCAAATGTATTATGTCTTCAGGAGACTAATGTTATCCCTAAGAATAATATCTCTATAAATAGATATACACTTATAGATTATATTATGCACTAGGTAACGCCAGAACATCAGGTGTAACAAGCATTGCACAAATTGCATTTCTCAAAGACAGAATTAAACAACACAAGATTAGCAAGCTTTAGCTGTGCAGGTGACGCTTACATTCGACCACTAATAATTTGTTCTTTTACCTTTCCTCTCAATAGTAATACGGTAACAAGTGATGAACTTGAAAGTATTGTTCGACAATTACATCACCTTTAACTTGTTAGGCGACCTTTAAGTGCTCACAATCATGTGGGGCGTACCATCTAACAATAATAAGGGTAATACATACTGAAAAATTGATAGTAACTTTCAGCTTTGTATATTAAAATACGGTCACCTACATATTACATCCAGCTTACAGTACGTTTTCTGCATCGACCTCTCGATTGTCCACCTGGTTTTATACTTGGACTTCGATTGGAAAGTTTAGAATTTGACCAGCTACGGGCAAATGAATCATTATCCATTGTTACTAACATCAAATATCTAACAATGAAGGACGTCAAATTTTTAAATTTAAAAAGAAGCAGATTGGGAAACATTTACTAGGCTCTGTTCATTAATCTATAACCAAAAATGAAATTTGATTCAAACCTCTGATTATAGCTGAATATTTTCTCTTCAGCATTACATACAATTGCCTGCAAAAGTTATTCCATTAAAAACAAAATAATAAAAAGTAACAAAATTCAAAAAACCATGGTTTAACGATGAATGTAAAAAAGCCGCTTCGTATTACCTAAAGCTCCTCAAAAAAGTTGAACATAGCCCACCAACAGAAAACCTTGAAAATAGAATATTTAGAGCCAAAGCTGAAGATAGTGCTCAATCCTAAAAACGCTAATCATCGGCAATCTATGTTCAACCACTAAATTCAAATACTCCCTATTCAGGAAAGTAAGGATTGCAGTAAACGAAAAATAAGTGGTAAGTAAAAAAAGAGCCAACTGTTCACTTAAAAACAGATGATGCAATTATGCCAAAAAAAAAACGGATTATTGCAAGAAACTTTGGCTAACAACGTTTTGAATAGAACTCTTCTCAAAGCAATTATTGCAAAATAGATTTTCAACAACTATAACAGTAAAGCTGAGAAAGACATATAAGTTTACTTCACCAAACGACGAAGACTATAATCCTTTTTCTCTACTTGATGATTAATTTTTCAATCAACAAATGCAAAAGATAGTGCTGTCAGGCCCGGCCGAAATTAATTTACAACCAGTTTCTAATCATTTAACCACCCAATCCAATAAGACTTGCTTCTTAAATTTTTGTAACAAAATTGGTATCTGGTGATTTCCACAAGCACTTGAAACAAAATGCGTTGGTTATCCGTATCCCCAAACCTGGAAAAGATTCAACTGATCCCTACAGAACTTATCTCCAATTCACTAACAAGTTGCCTCGCAAAACATCGAAAGAAGATAAACAATCGTAGTTTTGGTACCTAGAAAAATCTATCAACTTATTTTCCCAGTCAGGTTTTGTAAAACAGCGAAGACAAACCGATTAAATTGTATAGACTTAAGACGTTTTATTAGAGAAGCCTTTGTAATGAAACAACACCTGTATCAATTTTCTTTGATCTTTGAGAAAGCCTTACCGGCACTGACTTGGAAATTAGTATCCTGAAAGATTTAAAGGCATGCTTGGACTTAATGGCAGACTTCTCTTTTTCATTTCTTCTGATTTTAACACATAGGCATTTTAAAGTAAGACTTGGTTCAAACTTTTTCTCAGGACCAGCCAACAAGTAACAAGTTGTTTCCTCAACAGGAAGCATTACTTTCTGTTAAACACTTTTGGCCTTAAAATACAAACAATAAAAATTCCTAAAAGCGGCTTTCTTACACCAGCTAGATTGTTCTCTTAATAATAGACGTTTCTTTATCTGCATCGATCGAAAGTATGAAGAACAAGGAACGGCAACTTCAACCAAAATTTAGATTAAATTCTAAAGTGGCAATAGAAAATTCGGTTGTTAATTTTCAAGTCAAAAACTCAATGGTGTTCAGTTTCTGTCGATTTGCGGAACAACATAATGACCCTGAACTTACATGTTTTCCTAAAATTCCAGTATTGATTGAGCTAAAATTTTTAGGTAAATTATCTAATGATAAAAAATTTCCTTTAACCAACATATAACATTTGAAAGCCTAAATGCTAAAGCTTTAAATTACTTAAGGGTTTATCAAGTACAACATTGGCCACAATTACTGAAAATTATACAGAAAGTCTTATCCAATCAAATAGATTATGGTTTGTATATATGGGTTCTGCAAGAAAATCATATCTTCAACATGCTAGCTACCATACACATAGCCAGTTATCGTTAGCTTTAGATGCTTTTCGCAGCACTTCACCTGTAAGAAAGTCCTATATGCAAAGCGGGAACCATCGCTTATCTTTCCGTCGTAAAAAGCTATCACTTCAATTGCAACTAAGAATTTCATCTAATTAGGAAAAAATCCAGCTAAAAATATTATTTGTCCAAACCAAGTTATATCTGAAAAATTTGTTAACAAACTCAAAAAGTAATTAAACCATTAGGCTTCGTTTAAAAGATTGGTTAGATAACTTAAAATTAATCAAACAGACAGTATCTTCAAAATGGACGATGAGTATTCCACCTTGGACTTTATATATTCCCGGAAATAATTATTATCTTTCAATATAAAAATAGGCGTCATTCAAATTCACCGTGAATATTTCAAAGAAAAGCTTCTAGCAATTAAGGGAGAGAAGCAGGTGGAGAGATTTTATACATAATTTATACGGACGGTTCTAAAAGAAGGTTGCCCAAAGTACGGTGCGGCTGTGTTTGAAAATAATTTTAAACATCTAGGTATGGAGGTTACCAATAATGCATCAATTTACTGTTGAAGCAAAAGCTCACGATTTAGCATTGTCAGACATAGCACAGCATACCACGATAATGTGATATTTCTGACTTCGGCTGTTTCTGTTTAATAGTCCATTTAAAAAAATAAAAAATCTGACAATATATGCGTAAAGAAACTCTTGTTCGCCTTTTACCGATTTCATGATATAGTTCAAAAACAAAAGTATTTTAAATTATATTGGGATTCCAAGCCATGTAGGAATAACGAGAAGTAGATGCTTTTAGCTAAACAATGCTTAAATTTTTCAAAAACTGACTATTTGGTTACCTGCTTGTCGATTTTAGACGCGACTATAAATAAACTCGTATGATCTGAAATGGAAAGCATTTGGGACTATGCCGTTTTTTTATTAAACTTTCTACGATATAAACCCATCCCTGAATATGTTCACCATTCTACCTGTCACACAGCCGTTGATCAAACAGTTCTTCTCGATGCCGATATGGACACACTAAATACCCACTCTATCTCCTCACAATGACAATGCCCCTTTCGTGTAAGGTTGTAATGAAAATTTAACTGTCAAGCATTTTTCTCTTTGAATTCATGATTTCACAGCCCGTAAATGATTTTATTCTGTAAATTTCCTAAAGAACTTTAAATAACAATTCCAGCCAAAAAAAACATAATGATTATTTAAAAGAATAAACTCTGTAGGATCGTAAGTGTGGCTCATTCTGATTGTCATTTACAATGTTTTTACAGCTAAACATTTTTAAGCCTATATATGCATTCGCACGATATTGGCCAGTTATGTGTTGACGTGCGTAAAAATCCAAACAATACAAACAAAAACAAACAAAATTTTGTAAAAAAAAAAATGAAAAGTAAGACTATATTTGGATACAACTCATCTAGTTGTTTTCAAAAGTTTTTTCAAATTATGACCAAGGGTAAAAAGGGCTCCCCCCGGGGGGCTCTCATTTTATTAAAGTTTCCGTTTTTCTGATTTTTATGGAAAAATCAGCGTTTTTCGAACCTTTTAGTATAAAATACCTGTTTTATAATGTTTTTATCCCCCAAAAAGGGGAATGTTTTATTCAATACGTGTCACTCTCCACTATCTGGGAAAAAAAAGGGGAAAAACTTTTTTTGATAGGAAAGATTTTCCCCCTTATTTTCCCCACTAACCATAATTAAACCCTTGTCTGAAAAATTTCCATGTAGTTTCGCCAAACCCATTTATTCTTTGCAGCCCTGTAATAGCGGTGCAATTACCTCCCCAATTTGCTTTTAAAACTTTTCATGTTAAATTGCGTTGCGGGGCTTTGGAAAACCAAAATATATCTCTTTATCCCCAAAAATATACGGTACACGGTTATTTCGCTGGATTTTTCGCCCCTTTTTTTTCTGAATTATCCCCTTTTGTTCGCGTACTTTTCCTATTTTCACTTAAATTAAATTTTTTTTAACTTTCTTACCCGGGATTTAACGTGAAAAACGCTTGAAACTTTTCATAAGTCTCAAAACACAAAATATCCCAAAAACATTGCTTTTTTAATGAAAAATAACGTTTTAAGAGAGAAACCAAAAATTTGCCTTGGCAAATTCAGAACCCCCCTTTGCTTTATATAAAAAAAGGCAATTCAAAAACAATATCTTCTTAAAATTTTAAAACGGCATAGAATCTAGTGGTCCTTACAAAGATTGTTAATTAGGCCCCTATGAAAAAAAGGGCCCCTCCCGGGGGGTTCGATTGAAAAAATCATTAACAATTTATTGTAAAAAAAACAAAAGGTATACACTTTATTTTGGATTAAAACCAATTATGGTCCTCGATAAGGCCCCTTTAAATTATCACCTAGGCTCAAAAAGGGACCAGGGGTTCCTCGTTTTTTTAAAAAATTTATATGGGGAAGTTTAAAAATTTTGAAAAAATCCAAAAAGTGTAAGCCTTTTTTTGGGTATTGTATTAAATAGGGGCCCCTTAAAAATTTTTCAAATTATGCCCCTTGGACGAAAGGGGGCCCCTCCCAAAGGCTTATCGCTTTAATATAGAATAATATAGGAAATTAACTTGTCAAATTTGTACACCTTGTCTTGAAGGGGTTTTTTCAAAAATTAAGTTAATAAAATTTAAAAAAAAAAAAAAGAAATGTTAAAAATTTTAATTTGGTATGAACATCATCTAGTAGTCCTTAACAAAAGATTTTTAAAATTTGCCCCCTGGGCAAAGGGGGGTCCCCCCAAAAGGGAGTATATTTCATTTTAAGGAATATAATTAAGGCCTGAGTTTTATTTTGTATGTAACGTACGGGGCCCTTTTTAAAAAGATTTTTAAAATTTGTTTTGAAAAAGAGGTCCTCATGGCCTTTTTAAAATTTTTAAAGAGTTTTTTTACGGAAAACTAAACATTCAAAAAACCCCAAATTTTCACGTCGCACATTTTAACTGTATATTTTTTTTGGCTTTTTTAAATTTGCTTTGCACAGCTTCCATTCCTAACACCATTTTACACCAAGAAACCCTTTTCCTTTGTTAAAATTTGAAAAAAGGCTTTGCTATGCTCTTTTGACATACAGGGGAGAAACGTTCCATGTATAAGGTAGTCAAAATGGTAAATTGTATCACAAATAAATCATTTGGGAAAATTTAGTTTTCTTTTTTGTCTATGTGATTACCGCATTATCTGGGGCCAAATTTTTTAATTTAATTTTCATGGACAAAGTACTTGCTTCGTATATTCAATGCAAAAAAAAAAATATTCTCGTCGAATTTTTTTTATTGTAATAATTCCCCAAAAGAAGGAAACAGGCTGTTTATTTGTTGCTTCCCTTTTTTTTGAACTTCCTTTTTTAAGGGGACAAACCGCGATTTTTAGTTCCGTAAAACCTTTATGCATGCGCACACAACCCAGGTAGGTTTGAAACAATTATTTTCTCATACACAACATGTCTAACTTAAAAAATGTGTTTCTTGTACAAAGAAATAAATTTATTCTATTGAAAAAAAATATGTTATAACACATAATCCCAATGTATGGATTTTTTAAAATCGGGGGACAAAGAACTAAAGGTTTAAATTTCAGTTTTAAAAATAACGTCTAGTTGTTTTCCCACCCCGTGCAATATTTCTATAACGTCTTTGCAAAAATTGATATCTAAGAGGACAAAGGAAAAGGGCATATGGGGATTTTAAAAACCTAGTGTAGGGGAGTTTTTATTCATGTTGGATGATAGTTTTTTGGCAAATGATAAAAAAAAAATAAAAAATAAAAAAAAAATTAAAAAATTTTAAAATAATTAAAGTGGGGGCGAAATGGTACACCCGCATTTCCTGATACAAACGTTTTTATCTGGGGTACGGTAAACGGTTCGTCAGGGAAATTTTGTTTGGTTTTTGCTACATGAATCGTAGTTTATATTGCTGATTTTTTTCATTTCTTGGGTTAATTTTCGCATATTGTCTCGCGGTTTTCAATTGTTTGGCGTAAAATCTAAATTCAATTAAAATTGTGCTTTTTTTGCCTGTTTTTAAAATGAGGGGCGGAAAAAGGGTTTAAAAAAACGCCGGCAAATTAAAGTTAATTTTTTTTGAATTCCAAAATTAAAAGTCGTCGCATGCTTGGAAATAGTTTTATTTCGTAAACGGGAAACATTTACAAAAAAACCCTTTTTCCTTTCTATCTTGGTAAATAATTTATTGTAAAAAATTTTTTTTTTTTATTAAATTACAAGTTGGAAATACGTCTAGCATGGCATATCTAAATCGTTAAAACCCTTTAATTAATTTATTTTCTCATTTTTGAGATCAATGGCGATTTTTCCAAAACAAAGAAACGCAACATATTTGAAAAATGAACCAGAAAACAAAAAAACATTGAAAATAACTGATGATTTTTCCGTTGGCGAAATTTGGTCCAAAGCCCCGAAAATTTGCAATAAAAAGGGTTGTTTTTTTTTATTGCTTTATTTATATAATACCATTTTCTATGGGGACAACATTAGTTTTTCATCATCTTTATGTCCTGAACCCAAATTTTTTTTTGAAAATCTTTTTTAATTGTACTTAAATTCAGGTTCGTTCATTGTTTATAGTGAATTTGGGAAAGGTTAAATTTGACCTAACCACTGACTGAACTTGGCCCTCCAGGACTGTTAAAAATTTAAATACATTTCAACTGTCTTTCTTGCAAGAATGGCTTTAAGAATTTTAAACTAAACCCCTTTTTAGTAATAAAAGTCACCAGAAAACACTTGGCCCCTGTAATTGGAGTTTTCCCAGTGTATATTGGAACTTAAAGAATGAGACAAATGAAAGGGCACTGTTAAGAGTAAACAATAACTACAAAAATGCAAGCAGAGGGCCAAACTAAATAGTGGCAAACACCCCCATAGAGTAGGTTCCTCGCACATTCTTTATCATTTCAGAGGTGATTACAAAAAGGAAATGATGGCTCTGATTTGTTCACCCCAAAAAACTTGTTTTCAGTGTTAGAAATTATTTTTTTAAAAGAACTTTTCGAAAAAGGAAGTCCGCTCAACTTTTCTTCTAAACCTTTAATGGTTTATCCCAGCTTGTCTTTTTCCCTGACAAGAAAAGTGCTTTGAACAACAATATTAACAATGCATTCAAAATTTTCAAATTTTTTAAGGGCATTCAGTGATTTTGCTCTGCCAAATAACCAAACACTTGTGAAAAATCAATAAAAAAATTTGGGAATCAGTTTCTTTTAAACAAAATTGTTACCTATTGAATTGTTTTAGGCCACGATTTTTAAAAAAAAAACAACATAGGTTTTTAAATCTTGGCATTGCCTTCCACAAGCTTTAAAACCTTATCAAAACTATTAAGTTCGGGTTGTTTCTTCATTCCCGGAACAAAAACCTTTGGGACAAGACTTCAAGTAGAACCTGCTAAACTTGACCTTCATTAAAAAGACCCCTTTCCCTTTTAGGTTAAATGTCTTAATTTTTTTAATTATTGCTGATTTTTGATACTGCTGGCTATAACTTTTCATAATGGGGGGTCTTCAAACTTGAATTTTAACAATTTTTTCAAGGTTATAAACTAGAATTATCTTCACTCATAAAAACCTTTACTTGAAGGGGCACAGGCCAATGGTTAAATTAAACTAGCATCTAATGATTGCGCCTCAGGGTTCTCCCTTTTCAGGGCAAGTCATTTTTTCCTTGAAAAAAAACTTAACACATTGCTCAGTATGATTTTTTCCCGGGAAATTTGAATTCAAAATGTGTTTTTTATGCTTATAGCTTCTACACAATTAAACTAAAATAATTCGATAAAAACCAAAAGACATTGACCTTTAAGGTCAAATTTTGAAAATTTATGTTTTTTAAAAAGATTTAAATTTGTTTTAAAACAAACATTCTTTGGATAAGACTTGTATATTGCCAAAAAACCCCATTGACCTTGGATCATGTTGCCTTACCTTTATGGAACCTTTATTGAATTTCATGATTTTTTTCTATATAAAAAATAATATTGAAACTGGTAATGAATAAATGGTTTATCTTCATACTTGGACAAAAAATTTTTGGACAATTATACCTTTTGGACAGTCAAGTCAAATTAGTAATTTTTGTAAAATTTTTATAATTTTTTTATTTATTTCTTTTTTATACAGGCAATCAACTCTTTGACCAAAAAAATATTTTTTAAATATTTAAGATTTAACATTGCCTTTAAATGACATGAGGGTAAATTTTCAAGTTTTTGAAAACTAAAACAAAATTTAAAACATTTTTACAAATTTTTGATTTTTATATTTCTTAAACTTGTCCTTTATTTTTGGAAGACTCACTTGGACAAAAAACAATTTTACTAAGTTTTTTTTAATTTTCTTCTAAAAAATTTTATTTCAGAGATTACTTGTTTTTCTAAAAAAAGGGAAAAAAACTGCCCGTCGCCAAGCGGTAGCTCTTGATTTTAAAAATCTTTTTAGTTTTCAAATTCATTTTACAAGCAATTTTTAAAGTTGGAGATGTGTCAGAGGCTTTTTGGGTGGGTAAAAATCCAGATCTAGAAAAATCATGAAGAAAATTGTGAAATTTGATCTTCGGGAGGCATTATTTTCTTTTCAAAGTGTTCAACAAAAAAATGTATTTCACAGTAAAATTCATATATGCCAAAACAAGGGAAAAATTAGAATGACAAAATTTAATGAAGCTTTAAATTTAAATTTCATTCAAAGAAAGATGGACATTAACGAGAAAAATGTAACAATTTTTGGGAAG
>NW_026860118.1:0-43479 GCF_026571515.1 Ruditapes philippinarum
AAATAAAAAAATGATACACCGCCAGAAATAAACATTTGAAATGAAAAGGAATGTATGCATAAGCACACCATTCAATTGTAACCAGACCTACCTTTCAACGGAATATTCGGGGACTTGGACATGTTGATCTTTGAGAAAAAATTAATATTCTTGAACTGAATCTTGAGAAAAAACTTAACAATGCCATATTGAAAGAAAATAATGTTAAAACATGTAATGAAAGACTGACTTATAAATGTATTTAGACTCTACTTCAGAGTATTACCTTGTTTTGTTTTACTTTATGGTATCTATTTTTTGGTCCGTGCAAACGCTCTTTTTAAAATAAACATTTCTTTCTTTTAAAAAAGGCTCTTAATTGTTGTATATATATATTTTTGTTTGTATACGTATTATATTTTTTTATTGATTCAACACCCGGTAACTAAAGGGAGTTCTGCATTTTTTACCGGGGAAAATGGGGTTCAGTCCCTGGCATTTTTAAAAACATGCAACAAAATTCTTTTTCAGTGCATCTAACACTTTGACATTTAAGTTTTTTGAAAACCCAAAATTTAAATTTTTAATTTAATTTGAAATTACTTTTTTATACCTTTTTTATAAAATATAGTTTTTTTTAAACTGATGTTTTAGGGCCTTTTATATTTTATTGGGATTTTAAAAAGTTGGTTTAAATTAAATTTAAATTTATAAAAGAGGGGTTGGATTTGGGGCTTTAAAGGGTGTCCTAATAACTGGGCCCGGGTCGCGCTGTTTCCCCGGTGTTAAAATAAAGCGAAAATTGAAAGGAGGTGTAACTTTAAATTTTTACCCCGTTGAAATATCCACATGGGGCACTTTTTAACGATTTTTTTTTATTTTTTTTTTCTTTTTTACCCCCGCTTTTAATAAATGACCCCATTGAAAACTATCAAGTAAAACCCGGCTATTTGTAAACAAAATTTAAAAAATTCCAAACGTGGCCCATATATGGGGGCAAACGCATGAAACGTAAAATTTTTATATTTTTATTAATTTTAAGATAAAGGAAAAAAACGACCCAGTACGAGGTCTGCTTTTAAAAAAAAGACCTGGCAGAATTTTATGTGACGACGAGAGTCGGAAACCCCCTTTTTATTTATTTGGGAAATTTGGACCCGGTCCGTTGCACTATTTCCCCGGGGTTTTTTGGGAAAATTTTTGCGTTAGGGTTTCGGGGAAAGGGTTCGGAAGTTTTTTGTTAATAGAAAAAAAGAAAACCCATTTTTTTAACTAATGTATTTTTCGTTTTTTTTTATTTTAAAATAAAATTGGGCAAACTTACTCCAAAAATGGTCCCCGAAACTTCTAAACGACTGCGAAAAACCCGCGCCTACTGTTGAAACCTAAAGAAAATCCCAAAACTACCAACAAGTGTGTGGCGTCGTGGGAAAACCTAGACAAAGATGCAAAAAAAATGCGCAAAGTAAAATTTTTTTCAACCTTTTTTAAAAAGTTAAATTTTTTACATTTTGTTTTTGGATATAAAGAATTTTCGGGAAATTTTAAAAAATTTATAAAAAAAATAAAAATTTAATTTAAACGAAAAAAAATTCAAAATAGAAAAACCAAAGGGTAAAACCTGTTTTTTGTCCATGTGGGTCTCCTATAATTTAGTCGTTTTGTATGCTTAAAATTAAAAAATTCTTCCCCACATTAATGAAACCCAATATTTTTTCATTTTAATATTTAAAAAAAATTTAAATAGAACAATCAAATTTTAATTTCCATGGAAAATTACCATAGTTTATTTTCCCAATAAAGTTAGTGGGCCGCTTCAAGCACGCCTTTCAAAAACCTTTTAAATTTTATTTGAAAGGGGCAGAAAAGGGAAAGTGTATTTTGAGGGTTGGGAATTTTAATTGTTTAAATTTAACTGGCGTTTTAAATTCTATAAAAAACACATTTTATTAGTTCAAAACGTGAATTTCTGAAAAACGCGTTTTTAACTCCCTTTTTATATTTTGTAAATAAACAAAAAAAAATATTTCAAACTGTGTCAAATGTAACTGTACATTGTTAAAGAAGGCAGTCATACTGTAATGCTTCCCCCCGCCAAAAAATTCTAACTTCGACCAATATCGTAAAAATCGGTCATTTCCGGAACGTTATTCTTAACAATATTCGGAATAATTTAACTGTTTAAAATTGGAATTTAGTGCATAGCGATGAAGGATCAGTGATTGTAAATAATCTAATGCCCAAGTTTTTGAAAAGATACAGTTCAGGAAATAACAGATTTGCTACGATATTGGCCGATGTTAGAATTTCTTAGGCGGGGAAGCATTATATACAGAAAGACTATTTTAATTCGCATAGTTTAAGAACCATATCTTAATAAAAAAATCATATGAAGCATTATTTCCAGTCTTATAGAGACCCCCTCCCCAGGAACGAAATTGCATACCAAGTTTTGAAGTTTTGTTTTATTTTTGACAGTGTTGAGCTAGCACACAACCGGGCATGTGATGAACTGTCAACAAAGGCACCTGCCAAGAACTGAGACGCACTGTAAGATTTTAATTCTGCAGAATAGTGATACGTTTATTGTCTCGGTTCATCTTTACAATGTTGTGATTTAAAGACATAGCCGCTGTAATCTTATACGATCTTTGAACATATTGTGGTCAATTTGCTTATAATGTGTCAGTGTGTGCGCGTGTGTGCGTGCATGTGTGCGTTCGTGCTTGCGTTCGTGCGTTTTATATGCTGCGCTTTCTTTATTTGTTACACCTTTAATATGTATGTGCATGCTTTTAAACCAGAAATATAATATAATACAAATATACAAATGACTGTCTGTATCTTGGTGTTATTTATCTAAACAACATGTTCGTTTTACATTTAAATATTTCTCCGATTTGTTTGTACCAATTTTCCGAAGAAAAGTAGAATGTCGGAGTTGGGATGGAAATATCTACACAATATTTCAAACAATAATACATTCAATTGTGTTGTCTATATAAGTCTATACAAATTAAGTGACTTGTGCGTTTGAATTCCTTGAATAAGTTTATGCAAAGTTTATGAAAGTAGTTGCCATCAAGACGAGTCTAAATTTCATCTCATGGGACGTGCTTTAAGTAACATTTGAACAGGACCAGATTGAAACACTGCTGTCAAAATATCTAAGCTCTTGATGTTTCTGTACAAAAGACTTTCAATGTTTGTTTATGTATGAGTATGCACTCTATGTACCCCTCGTGTTTGCCATCTATTAAACAAAGGTGCAGGATTTATATAACTCTGATAGAGACCATTTATACATTGCTTTATGCCATCTATCTTAGCTCTGAGCATTGTTACGATAGGAATTAAATATGTTTTCCTATACAAGTCTTCTCCCAGAGCAGGAAGGGCTTGATTTATGTAACTTTTGTTGAGAGCTACATGGTTTTTTCTACGTACCAAATTTATACCAAGCTCTGTTTATTGATGTTTTAGAGAGGAGATTTTTGAAGTTCATTTTTGTTATAAGTCTATTGGAAAAAGTGATTTCTAAAGAGAATTTCTGCACAGGTTATCTAGGCAATGATTGCAAAATAGCCAACCTTTGGACACATTATTTTGAACAATGATTTTCCCATTAAAATCTTTGCAAACTAAGTGCACAATGGCAGACCAGTTTTGAATAGGAATAATGCATGCTATTTACCATATGTAGAAATTTTGGGCATTGTAGTTTCTGTGGAGAAGAGAAGATTATAAGTCTGTTATAGCTTTTAAAAGTCTATCTAAATGAAATATACAGAGTGTCAAATAAGGATTATTCCTCTGAAATTTGGTCGAAATCTGCAAGAAAATATTTTTTTATCAATTGTCGACAATGACGGACGTCGGAATAAACATTATGCTTTTCTGTTCTCAGGAGAACTGAACATTATACAGTTATTTCATATGTGATTTGGGAATAGTCAAACTGTTGGCCCGAGGTGAAGGAAGTAGTGTTTTGAACTGTTAAGGTCGTAGGCCGAGGGCAACAGTTCAAGACACTATCCCCGACACCGAGGGACAACTGTTTGACTGTTCCCAAATCACATATGAAATAACGGTTTTAGCACTGATCAACTACTTTTTTAATTGTACTTGCAGAAGAAAAAAGGAACAAGAAAATAATTTTGCACATATGTTAATAATTAAACTTAATAGATCTACTTTAACTGTGTCACGTAACGTCTGGTTTATGATCAAGATCGATGGACGCTCCAAGTGGGAATTCTATATGATGTCAATGACATCAGAGCACGCGAGGGAAACAGTCGAAACTATTGACCGGTCAACAGTTCGCGAACGCGGACGGTTTTAGAATTTAAGAAAACAGTAAAAAAAATACCAAATTACATTTATATAAGGTCTCAGGTAATAACATAAAATATTTGCTTCCGTATCGTCAAGCAGATATGACACTATATAACTGTTTTACACTGTTTTCGTATGAAACGGAGGTTTTCCTTAAATTTGATAATTGGGAAATACATATCTAAATATATATACTTTCATGTAAATCTATGAACTTTTCTAACTACGTTTTAAAATTCTAACATAAAATTAAACGAATGTCTCAATCTATACGAACATTAACACTATAATAATAATTCAACACAATTATAAACTTCTAAATATATATGAACACATATCATATCAATGAAACAATAATATGTAAACAGTTAACTTTCTAGTATACATTGAAAATTTACAATAAATTGTTGGTAATGAAGTAGGTAAAGTCAACTACAAGCATTTAAATCATTTTTATAGTGATTTATCTGTTCTGTTTTAACAAACATGATTATGTTTATATTACAGTACGTTTGTATTATAGTGTTTGTTTCCTGTTTCTCAGCATGTACACAACAAATGTGTAAATTGAACTTAATTTCCATATTCCGTATATTCCGATGGACATTTGGCCGATTCGATCGTTTTGGTCTAGAAAAAATAAATGATAAGTTTGCAAAATTGAAAGCAATTTTCTCAACATTACGAACATGGTAAGTACAGTATCGCTTCACTGACGCACTAATGTTTCCTAAATGCAGCAGTCTGATATAAACAATAGAAAAGATATAGAGCTTTATCATGACTGTTCTTTCAAAGTAAAGTAAGCTTTGTCTCTGTTGTTCTTCATATATCAGTCATTTTCTGGGATTTTATACGCATATTCTAAATGTAAATAGAGAATACCATGTTTGTGTCTGCAAAATATCAGGGAAGGCTAAGAGAAACATGAGGGCCACGATGGCCCTGAATCACTCACCAGAAACAACTGTCTTTCATTGTAAGTAATATTTTTTCAAGAAAACTTGCCGATAAGCAAGTCCTGCTCAACTTCAACTTGCCGCTCTAGTTTTATAGTTTCACGACACTGATTGTTAGGGTTTTTCATCATAATAAAAAGGAACCTTTCATAAATAGCCCAAGTTCATTGTTACTGTACATCTGGCAAGTACAGCATGTCAACTCACGCTTTCTTTTTTCCTTTTCATATTGGAGCCTTTTTATACAAGACTACCTAAGAATGCTACATATAAAGTTTGCTGATTATCCCTCAATAAGTTAAGTAGAAGGTCTTTAAAGGTTTTTCTATTTTAGCTTTAGTGGCCCCTAAATGTGCCAATCAAATTAATATAAGCAAATTTGATAAAAGACTACCTAAGAATGCTACATACAAAGTTTGGTGACCATCCATCAACTAGTTCAGTAGAAGATGTTTAAAGGTTTTCTTTCTATTTTTAGCTCTAAATGCCCCTTAAAGAGACCAATCAAATAAATATGAGCAAATTTGATGAAAGACTACCTAAGAATGCTACAGACAAAGTTTGGTGATCATCTATCAACGATGCATATGACCTTCTTTGTCAATTCCTACGCATCAAAACTACAAACCGGTGTAAAATAGCCGACAAACAACGCCCAGACTGATACAAGTTTTACATATTTACTGTTTTTTGTAAGGAAGGAAAGAATATCAGAAGCATTTAATTACAACATGGAGGCACAGCATCGTACAGCGCTACGTGCTGGTTGTACAAAAGTCCGATGATGAATTCATGTCACGGGGCAGCCGCTCAAAGCTACAGTCATAAATTCTTTTGATATGCGAGTTCGTGCGTGTTGTTTAGTCCCTGATGTCTATATGGCTGAATGACAGTGCAATGTAGCGTAATGAAATATTTCAACATGACAGGACTGTATATAAGCTTTGATATTTCAACATTGCACCGTTACAATGCTCCTAGAACAAAACACACGATGTGACCACACAAAATGAAAGATGCAATCAGCCACTAAGCAAGTTGAAAGTAATCATAATATTAATTGCAAATTTGCACATCACATTTTGATACCAGGGGGGGGGGGGCGCACGTTCGTAGTTTTCGCGAAATATGCCGGACTTTAATTAGCTGTTGCCTAAACTGTTTCCCATCAGTTGTGTCCCTTTGTTTCAATTACGCCATTAATTAGCACATCGCAGCTGCAACCTGAACTGGTAAGTTTTATGTAGCTTTCAAGCTTTACTTACAGACACTATTTTTATTATTAGAAGAAAAACATCGCCTTTCAAAAATTTTCTCGATGTCTCTCCTATATACTACTAAAGCACTTACCCTTACGCAAAGGAGACTTGGTACAATGGCCAAACCAGTGAACCCTCGTGAAACCGTTGCTCGTGAGGTTTATGCTTCTTGAAGTCTTCAGAATATAGTCAGTACGACTGATCTTGAAAGCCTCGTTGTGAAATCTGGTTTCATCCAGTTCCGGTGTCCGAACTGTTCCGTAACTAACAGAACCGTACTCAGTATTACTCGTACCACACTCTCCCCGATTCTAAAGAGACGAACATTTCAGTTAACTTAAATTATCTTGATATTGGCTAGGTCTTAATAAGGAAATTATGCTGCCACAGTTGTTCCGCTATAATAAATGCTGAACAGGCTGTCAGAATAAACACCTAACCATGGTTTGGGGGTGATTTAGCAAACGATTTGTTATGCCATGTCTGTTCCACTGCTAATGCTGAACAAAATTTAGAGTATTCCCAACAAACAGTCGTTCGGTGGTAGCCGAATAGACAGATCATATGTCAATATTTGTTCCGCTTCTGATGCTGAACACATGAAAGGGATTTCCGTCAATCCATTGCTCGGCCATAACCGAACAAATGACCCTTAATTTACAAAGAATATAAATCCTTGCCATTCTTGGTGGTCAGCTATATCACTGTTGCAAGCGTCATTCCGCTATGTCTGCTGACTACCTCCCTAATATCTCCAAGAAATGCAGGGTACTGGCTCGGGCTGCAGCTTGCTTGAAATAGGGCGCATCCGTTTCAAGGAGTAAACGGTTTGCTGGCACCCGTTGCAGTGCTGCGATCTGGTACTTGTCAAAAGAAGTTACCCAAGCACTGAATCCAAAATAACAGTTGGGGTAAGCATCCAACCATCCTACAACTTGTTCCACTGTACCACCAAAATGTAGGTGTATTTTCTGTGTTGGAGCTGCATTCGCCTTCATCAACTGTAAGCATTTTGCACTTACCTCACCTACATGCTGATCTGCTCCTTCTCTCATATGCAAGAAGACTGGACGGACCGGCATACTAAAGTTGAGTAGTTTCACCAGGGTCTCCTCCTGCAACTTCAACAACTTCTCTGGTTCTGTCCTTTCCAGTCCAGTCTCTCCTACTGCAAAAACGTCCCAAGATTTCAAATAGTCAAGGACCATCTGAAACTTGGCTGGTGCCAGATGCTGGCATTTTTTCGGATGTACACCTATTGCCGCACCGAAACCTTTCAGGCTGGGGAGCTTGACAGGATATGTCTCGGGATCGCAATTAACCATTACTCCCCCGACAACATTTACTCCGTCCTTGGTGTGCAGCCTACCTCTGCTTCTATCAGGTCGGTTATCGCCGCCCTTGGATGGCCCATCAACAATTTACTGAGTCGGTCTGCATGGAAGTGAGAATCAAAAGCTTCAAAAAAACTGGCAAATCTTCCTCCTTCTCTCCCTCCTCAAATCCGACGCTATCCAAAACCTGATATTGGTCAGCCACTAACTCCACGCTGTCGCTGACCACTCCACTACGAAAATAGCCCTGTTCTTCCAAAGACAATTGGCACAGCAGAACGAGTAAGACCCTCCAATGGCAAAGTAGAGCCTCACTGTTCACTGGTTTCAGAGTGAACCGAGCTGGTATGTCATAGTTATGTCTCTGACAGATTCCGACTAACCAATCTCGATTCGAGTCTGGCACATGGGTGTCATGAGTGAAGGCTTTTTTCCTATTCACCATATATATTCACCAGCTCCCCAAACGATCCATCATCTCCAACTAGCCTACACTTCAAAAATAGGACTAGTTCCATCCTTTCCATTCCAGGTTCTAGCAGCTGTTCAAACTGAAATGGCCTCGGCAGATGTTTTTCCATCACATGCCGGCGAACATTCCGAACCGTTGCTGAACATCCATCTAACGGGCAGTTTCTCAGACTAACCTTTTTTACCTCATGTTCCTCCTCTCTGCGATAATGTTCCTCCTCCCTGCGATAATGAGAGGATGAAAAAAATCCTGTCCCTGAAGTGAGGATTGCTGTGTATTTCCTGTTTAGAGACACACGTAGGTATTCCTTTGGTCTGCTTTCCACGAACTGGTCCTTTGGTGTAAAACCTCTAGTAATCAAGTCTGCCGCCATGTCTCCACAATCTTCAGTTACGGACCGAGAAACTGGCTCTATGTCCGTAACTGCAACCTGGACTCCGATTCTTCTATTGGGAGAATCTCCTTCTTTATGATTTTGACAGGGCTAGACACCTTTGTTTCTACCTTAATTTTGGCAGCATTTTCACTTATGGTCGGGATGGAAGGATTCGTCAACAATCTAATGTCTTTGCACATTGTGGACGATGATGGCAAAGTTGACGACTGTGTGGTCCTCCGTTTAGGGGATCGATATCCAATGTTCCTTTCCATCCATTCGTGTGCCTGGTGGACCGCTACACATGCCCTGAATTCCTTAATACATTTAATTCTTTTCAACTTAAGGGCAATCTTGTACTGGGAAATAAGGACATCTTGTACTCTATCATTTCTGGTTGAGGGTATGAATATATGTAATTTCTCAAATAATTCTTTAGAGTCATGGGCTAGTCGGGAGCGAGCTAGTATCCCTTTGTCACATTCGCTCAGGCTAGTCCCTCTTGCTACACCTTTGGAGGAGATAATTGAAGTTGACAGCAAAGGGAAATAATGGGCTAATCCTAAAGAATTATTTGAGAAATATGGAATCAGTGCAATATTTACAGCCTCCACATGGTAACTTTGTTAGTTCTGCGTCGGCTTTATATGCATCACAAGGTGTTGGCTCGGCTGATACTCTTGATAGCGCATCAGCATTTCCATGTTGTTTCCCTGGACGATGCTCAACCTAGGTAGACCCAAGATTGGTGGGCTGGTCAAAGCAGCTTTAATGTCTTTAAATGACGCTTCCTGGGCCTCACTCCAAATAAACATCTTCTTTCCTGTAATCTCATACAATGCTGATGCTCTGCCAGCGTAATTTTGATGAAGGCCCGATGATAATTAGCAAGTCCTAAGAAGCTTTCCACTTCCCTGGTACAAGTGGGTCTGGCCAACCTGTCACAGCTTCAATACCCTTCTTGCTAATCTCAAGTCCATCTGGCCCAACATATCGCCCCAGAAACTCTACCTTGGATTTAAAAAGGTCACACTTCTTGGGCTTTAACTTCAGTTGATACTTTCTGAACCTGGTGAATACTTCTCTCAAGTTCTTAAGGTGGTGATCGAAACTTTTACCTAAAGCCATCAGATCATCCAATAATGAAAGCACTGTATTCCAGTTCAGACCTTGAAGTACGGTACCCATAGCTCTTGCATAGGTTGCTGGGGCATTGCACAAACCGAATGCCATCCTAACGAATTCAAAAAAACCGTACTTAGTGACCATTGCTGTCTTCTTTCTATCTTCTGGCTTCACTCGAATCTATTTACTTTATGTTGGCGAACCAGTCTACGCTGTTCGCGATAATGCGAGCATGTTTCCACCTCTGGTGTGTCTGGGTCTGATTCTTCATCTAAACGTGAAGAATAATATGACCTGGAAGTCCTTATTGGTGGTCCTGATCTGTAACTGCCTTTGTCTCTTGGGCCAAACAGATCAGTCTTGTTAATTGTTTCATTGATCCTATCAATGTAGGACCTTTTCCGATCCCTTGAATCAGGCAATGAAAAATCCACCATGTCAACTAATTGATTTGACATCCTGATATGTGGTATAGCTGACAACATTTTTTTACATCAATCAATCTAAATTTCTCTCGTAATTCAATAATTGTTTGGGCTGTTTTTGGCCCAATACCGGGAAGCGATGTTAAGGCATCAAAAGATGCCGTATTGATGTTTATTTTCATGTAGGCCATTGTTAATCGCAAAGGACAGGCGGTATACAATTTATTTATTTATTTTAAAGTAACTTAACAAGTGTTTTAATTATGCTAATTGATATTACTTTAAATAGTTTTAAAGTGCTCACAAGCTAGAATTTAATTTGAATACTGAAAAATTATAATAATTAAAACTTAAGTTTAAAAGACTACCCAACAAGGAAAATGTTCCAAATGACGTTGATATTGAAAGTCAATGTGCTCCTGTTGGACGACCACGACCAAGATAAAGTTGTTATGAACCGTATAAACTGTTCACTTTCCAACCGACTTGTAAAAGTTGCTTCAATAAAACCCTTATGAGAGAAAAATCAATTTATAAACACAAATTGGGAACAATGAAAGCTAATAAATTGAACACAATTTATAGAATAGTGGATTGTCCATAAATTTATGTGTGTGAAAACAATAAAATTACAAATGTGGTATATTATTCAACAATTAATCACAAATTATTTAGCAAAAAAAAAAAAAAAAAAAAAGAAAAAAGAAAATTTTATTGCTTAAGTGAAACTAATTATTTTTATTCAAGTCAAGAGTTTCCCCGACAAGTTAAATAATTGACAATGAAGTTTACCAAAAAAAAAAAAACTAGTTCCCGAGACAACTTAATTATATTACATTTACATTAGCAAACAAATTGTCCTGGTACCTGCTAAGTAGGGAGGTGTGTAGTAGGACACCACCGGTGGGTGGAGTAATGCGAGAATTTGGTAGTGTGTCACCTTCCCTTTTCTTTTTTATTATTATTATATTTTTAAAAAAAATAAATATCTACCTTATTACACAAAATATCAATTTTAACACTGTCCCCTTTTCAGATGTCCGTGTAAAAATATATCAGTGTAAGATAGTTGACAATAAACTAGCCAAATAATTCACAAAAAAATTGATATAACCGTCCGTTAGCCAAAACCGGAAATCCTGTTACAATTTTAAAGAATACACATTGGGGGTTGGCACTGATTGCCTTAACAGTCATCTATATTCAACATTATAATTGTTATCATTAAATTTTAAAAAATATTTTAGGCAAAACTTACATCAACAATTACAACAAGAGCTGTCACAGGACAGTGCGCTCAACTATCATCTGTGCCTAACAGTTATTGGCCTTTGTGAGTTCTGGGCCTTTGTTAGTGACCTTGAATTATGACTCTCAATACATGTACGAGGTTTAAAATGAATACCGTCTGTGGTTGTAGAGATAGAACTTGCACACAAAACCACGCAAAACCTTAACCTGGAATATTCTAAGTTCACCAAGGGCAATAAATCAGTAACAAGTCAAGCTAGAGTTATGAGCCTTTCTCAGTGACCTACAATTATGATCCCGAAAATGTGTGAAGTTTCATGCAAATATCTTTGATAGTTTCCGAGATATGAATTTGCACGCAATAACTTAACCGGTGTTACTACACTGTCAACGCAAAAGCCAGGGTAAATTTAGGACAGCTCCCCTCTTCTTTGAATAGTCAAGCTAAAAAGTAGTATTTTGACATAACACCAATATCATCTGAAAAAAATATAGTACTTACACAAGCAAACTGACAGACAGGAACTTGCACAGAGTTGTTTCCTCTAGTGATTGAACAAGGAGCACTCTTGAATATGATAAAAGTGTAATCATTATTAAAGACATCGAACCAATTTTTGGTTTTGGAAAGTGCTCTTTCTGCTGTGTACCTCTTATTTAGAACTAACTGTATTTGACGTTTCAAGCTTTAGCTTTTGAGATATCCTCTACACAAAGAATTTCGGACAGATACATGCACGCACACACAGACGCACATATGTACAGAAAGACTGCATCACTGTTTCATTCCTCCCCTTTGGGAGACTTTTTTCTAAAGAAAATATCATTGTGCATAGATTTTTTCTCAAGTATTAGCAAATACATTTTTTGTATATAAACATTCAAAAAGCATTGTCCACAAATGCAGAAATATACAATTGATCATTATAGAAACACTTCACTTCAAAAGTGTATTAACAAATTATTAAACTAGAACTCCGCGAGTCGGATGTGTCGCCTTGTGAACAATATAATTAAGGAGAAATGGCCAGGACAAGAAGATTAACAAAGGGCAACAACTCAAACAATAAGAAGTGCAGAGCAGCAGTTTCTGAGCGCTGCACTTCTTATCAATAAGATCTATCATCCTATGAAGTTTCAAGTCCATAGCTTTTATAGTTTATGAGATATGGCCTGGACAAAAATAAAGTATGAAAATTAATAAAGGGTAATAACTCAAAAATAAGAAACGCAGAGTACCGGTTCTTGTACACTTCACTTTTTCTTAATGAGATCTACCATCCTATGAAGTTTCATGTCCATAGCTTTTATACTTTCGGAGAAATGGCCCGGACAAAAATAAAGAATGAAAATTAACAAAGGGCAATAACTCAAAAAATAAGAAATGCAGAGTACTGGTTCTTGTGCACTGCACTTCTTCTTAATGAGATCTATCATCCTATGAAGTTTCAAGTCCATGGCTAAATATACTTGTAAATGTATTATTTTACACATAATGACATCACAAAATTATATTAATGTGCCTGCATTTGCATTTGAAATTAGAAAAAAAAAAGATTTTGATTTGGTTAATACCAGAGCTATAACCCTAAATATGTAAGTGACTATAACCTTACACATACTTAGCAATGAATGTAAAGGAACGGGATTTGAACTCACTTGCTCACACTTCTTTTATAGTATTACATTTATTGATAATACACATATTTCGCCGTAGAATTACCATCGCAGTTGTACTTTTAAATCATTTATTGTAAATCAATAAATGTTTTAATAATGTAATAACGGCAACATTTTAGTGAACATACACAACAGAAAATGAAAACAAAAACTTCTTTTATCTCAGAAACGGTGTTCTTTTTTTCAGATTCGATGGGTTGTTGAGTCAGGAAATGCTCGTATAAAGCGTTTTAAGAACTTGGATCATGTTATGCCAAACAGTCAAATTTTATATAATGGCGATTTTGTTCAGATTGTATGTGCTATTTCAAACAAGTACTTCCCACCTCTCAATAGCACAGGCGAATCCGAAAGTGATGTTGCTGCAAAAATATGGTCAGGCTTCTAGAGCGGGAAAACGAGCTGCAGAAAATGATAGAAGAGACTGGATTAGATAGAAAACGGACTATGTACTTCTTATGCACCTTTTTCCATTTTGACATTTAGTAAAGTTGTGTCGAATAAGTTTTGTATATCGTGTATCGAAGTCAAAATACAAATGTGTTTACATTTCGCTGCTTTCGTCTCTTAATTACCAATATTTTAACATTAAAACGCCATTTTCTTCATGTATAAAGCACCATACGTTTTCTTAATCAATTATTACTAAACTATAAAACATACATTTTCTCTTTCTTCTTAAGAAAAATATATCCGTTTATTAGTCATAATGTGCCTTTAAAGGACAATTTATAACATATTCACAAGGTTATTTAAGTCCCTAAGGACGTTTTCTATTTATTGTACATTTTCTAAGTTTACTTTTCATAAAAGTATCAAAGAAGTTAAAGCGCATTTAAACCTAAATATAAAAAAGTTATTTTTAAGTCAACACTAATGATCCAAACCTCATATGTGTTAAAATGCAAAGCAAGCACACATCTTTAAAAACATAGTTACATGATCTGGGTTAAAGTGGAAAACGAGACAGTAGATGGGTGGTACTGTATATGCAGGTGTAGCTCCAGACTCATTGAAATGTGTGCTTATATAGCTGCTAGAGTTGGGAACCTTTCGAACGGGTGTCATAGCGGAAGAGAAAGTTACGGCATTCGTGACTTGAGTGTACATTTATCAGATGCCGCAATGTTTGAGATTGACGAAACGATCGAGCGAGACGGACTTCGTTGGCGTCTATTACAACGCATATATATTACACAGTGACGTCGTGACTTTTGCACTAAATAAGTGAATAAGTTTTTTTAAGATGTAGTTGTTATAATTCACTATTTGCTACCGTTAACATAAGGAAATAACTTGTTTTTATTAACAACAAACATTTAAATATTTTTCGGGATGATTATTTGTTACATGAACTGTATCTAGTAGTCTATGGAGTGAGTTTCTGTTAACAGAAAATGACATACAAACACGACTCGTTATATTATTGAACTGATTCTTTCTTATTGTTATATTCTTTTTTTTCAATTAAGTATTTCTAAGGATCTGTTTCATTTATAAGTTTGAAATCAAGCTGCCATATTAAGATTTTCATAGGTATGTTTCAAGCGATATCACAAAACTTTTCATATAAAAAAAATAACATTATTTTCAGAAATGATTAATAATAGATTTATATTATTAATTTCAGAATCAGTATCATAATTTTAAGTTCAAGAAGGTAAAGATACCAATTCCTACATTATTGTACTTTCCCCTTTTAAAAAAAATCACATTTTTTATTATATTTTTTACACCCTGTTTGTTTCATACAGATTTTCTGAATGAGTTGTTTCATACATGCGCTTCATATTCTTTATTAAATAGTTTGTAGAAATGGTACATTCATAAATAAAGTATTTATCTACTATTCCTGGTACCGGTTTTTAAATCTTTTATCAATCCATCTAAAGTAGATTTAACAAAACTTAAGATTTCATAAGAGCATAAATTCGAGATAATATATAAAAACATTTGAATTATATTCTTTTCAAACAAAACAGATTTTAAAACAAAAATGCCAATTGTCCGATTTTTTTCTATCCGAAAACTGGTATTTTGCCAACAAATGTTTTATTCTTAGCTACACTGCATACATGTTGTTGCATCTTAATTATTAAGTGGTGAAAAAATCAATCTAAATAAATAGGAAACAAATAAAATAAATTTCATTATTTTGCGAGATCAATAAGTTCCGGTATTTGGATGAACAGGTGCTCCAATTAAGAGACGACAAGTGAAGTCATCTTTACGTATTTATAATCAAGAATGTTAATTTTATCAATTAGACATATTTAACTATCATCAGAGGGATTTTCATCAATTTCTGAAGTTGGGCCATTTTCAGTGCTTTGTGAACCTAGCTCTTTAGTTAAGTATGCATATTATGCATTAAAAAAGAGAAATGAGATATTAAGTAATACAGATACCGACAGTTAGAAATCATTAGGATATACTTACTATATTGAGATCATATTCTCGGAATCATTTTGTACGATATAACACAGATACTTAAATTTGAAATTATTACTTTAAAACATTTGAGAATCTGCTTATAATATCATCAATGTTACTTTTAAGGTATTGATTAGTTTGTTGTTTTCAATTTTGAAACTTCAGTGTTGAATGAGTTTCTACAGTGTTGTGATAAATTGATTTACTTTTCATTTCGGACAATGTTGTACAAAGCTTAAGACTGATCAAAACACTATTGCCTTTAATGTTAAGGCTATAGTATGTTTTTCTTAATTTGCAAAGAATAGCCATAAGTGAAGATCTTATGTTTTGTTTTTCGTTAAGATCGACACGCACCTTGGTAAATTATTCAACAATAGTTTTATGTATTTTAATATAAACATTATTAGGAACCACTGTACATGGTATATTCTAGATATTTTACAATTATTGTGATATTAGTTCAAGGATTTTGCCTCTGGTAAAATATACTCCATACCAAGTTGAAAAAATTGTAACTTTTTAAAGAATATGTTATCGTTCATAACGATTAATATCGATCTGTACTGACACCAGTTAAGAAATTATATCTTAATGTATATATTTTAGTTGGCTGGGGGGGGGGGGAGGGGTGCAGAGCCGCTGACATGTGGGTGGCAGATTTTGACAAAAATAGAAAAAAAATAACATAATAGGTGAAAAGCGTGTTTTTTAAGCTTCAGCCAGCATCGGTAAACTCCTAAATTTATTACAGTCTATATTCTATACAGTAATATACTACAATTACAGAATACTACACATAAAGAATGAGACTACTCTTTTTAAGCCATGCAAATGGGTAGGTATGGGAGGGGTGCTGAAAATAGTGTTATTTTCTTGACTTTCTTATGCTTTTTATGGTATATTTTTGTTAATTTAACAACTCTTTTTACATTTTGTTTATTTATATTTAAAAATACATCATTAAGTTGCATTATGGGTATAATTATTATTTAATAAGGAATTTTTACACCAATGAAACTATTTTTAGATATAGAGAGAACATTACAATTAAAAAAATATTCAAGGCTTATAAATGCAACAGCCATGTAGGAAGTTCATTAAAAATAAGTGACAAATCTTTCATTTTACAATCTAGGTATACAAATGTTTTTAAAATGTCTCAGGAATTTTTAACAAACAAACGTATAGGGAAGTACGTAACAAAATTATTTGAAGTCTGACATGTTAACAGTATGAAGATACTTGGAAATATTGAAAGAAACAGTCAAGTTTGTAGTAAACGCAGTTATTTAAAGAAATTCCTTTATCCACATTATCTTTATAAAACTTGCCACCTTTTTTAATTCCTTTAAATCATATTTTTCAATGAATTTTACTTGTGACTTTGCCAAAGGAAAACAGAAAAAAACAAAGACAGTATATGTACTGCGTAAAGCACATATTTGCTACTTTATCATGCTAAATCAAATATGCCACTTTAACCTTCAAGTCATCGACAACGACCTCTAACAAGTCCTAGACAGGAGATTAACACTACTGCCAATACAGCATAAAACGGTCATAAATATATTCCAGTCCGGCTAGTAAACGCATCTTTGGGCTGTGCTGGGGGCTGCAGTCCCGAAGCCATGCAAGGCCTGAATCAGCCAATTATTAGTATAATACATATCAGCATGAATTGACCTATAATTCATCGTACCTATAAATCACTGTCATTAATACGAACATATAAATTATTGTAATAATTACGGACCTATACTCGCGTACATCAGTACAATAAATAATAATTCATGACCAATCAATACGGATCTATAAATCAGTGTACTGAATAAGACTATGTAATGAAATCAAACCTATATTATGCAACGATGAAAAAAGTGCTAATTAGAATACAACCACGTAAATGGTACAATAAATCAGAAATTTAGATAACATGTTATCTATGTCTCTGAATAAAGGACATAATTAAGAAAAACAAATGCGCTTAACACGAGAGCTCGTTTTAAGACGATACTTCATTATCTCAACAAAAAGGAAGATAAAGTTCACATTTTTGATAAGTATACTGTGCCGCTATGATAATGTGAGAGTGACGTTGCATTTTTGTGTACACAAAAGTTTACAATCTTTATCTGAATAGGTAAAACAGGGTTTTTAGAAGCGAATATAGTACTAGATAAAACTCAGAATTTTAAATGTCTTGATGGCAAAGTTGGTAGTAAAGTCGTTGGGAATACTTGCAATACAAATAATTTTTTTCACGAGTTAAGCCTCACAAGTTGTTTGTTTAACCTTTTCCTTTCTTTTTGTTTCCTCTCTTTTCAATTTTACTGAAGATGTAAATGAATTGGAAAATAAAGGTAGTTTTATTAAAATATCTAATAATTCAAATATACCGGTAATAATATTTTTATCCTGTATAGTGTGAAGTATGCAGTTGTCATAGTACTTGTGCAGTGCACGAGTATTTCTTTAATTATGTCAAGAAAAATATATTACATATTCGTATTTGATTGTTTATTATATAGAAATTATTTTTGAGACAACAGTACAATCCGAACCAGTCTTGCATTGATTTTTAACGAGTAGATTAACTGACAACGCTACCTACTGCGTTACGCTGACAATTGATGAATTTGTCGATATTTTAATTTATATAGCAAGCCCGCGTGCCTTAAGATAATAAACGCAATATGTTAACTGTTTTACACAATAATCAGTGATAATAGTGGACTTGACCGCCGAGTCACTAAATAAATAAATTCTGTAAATGGTTGCTTAATGTGAAAATGTCAACTTATACTCTTTCATTGTTTGCAGAAGTAGGCCGATTTCCATTATATATTTCACGTCATGTAAAAATTGTTAAATATTTTATACAAACATATCAAAATAAAACAAGCAACTTTATATTAAATTATATTGTTAATTGTCAGAGATTGGAGATAGAGTCGAAGTCTAATACTGTAAATTGGTTGTCTAAAGTCAAAGCACTTTGCAAAGTGCTGGATTTAATGATGTATGGATGTATCCAGAATCAGTTAAGCTAAATATATTTATACCAGTCCTATACATGGTCGTTAAAAATATATTTATATCACAAATTGGCATTCTATTGTACATATTTGTTCTTTTTTGTATTTGTATAAATATATCAAAACAGATTTTAGCAGGTCTAAATACCTGGATTTTGTTAACTCTATGAAATTAAGAAATATATTTGCATAACTTAGATTATCATCTCACAATTTATTCATAGAAACAGGTAGACATAATAATATTGATAGAAATGAGCAGAAATATGCTATTTGTAACAATAATGACATCGAAGATGAATATCACTTTGTATTGATTTGCTCTTTGTACGATTCTCTTAAGAAACGGTATATATCCAACTATTTTACAAGGAACCCTAGTATGTTTAAATTTTTAGAATTGCTGAATTCAGAAAGGAAGTCAGTGTTAACAAAATTAGCTATATATTGTAACAAAGCTTTTAAATTAAGATTTGATTCATTGAATACCGGATAATGCTATATAAGACCACCTTTTTATATTGTTTAAAGTTAAAGAGGATTGTATATATTACATGTGTTGTATTACACTCTCACTAGTTTATTTCATTTATTGGTATGCGTTTAAAACTTTTCATATTCATGCTTGTAGATATTTGTTGCATATGAAGATGAGCTGTATATGCTTAATTCCAAATAAAATATATGTTCTGTTCTGTTCTGTCACTAAATAATTATCCTAAACGGACAGTACTTGAACTTCTACATTTGTACACAGTGAGGTGTGACCTATTATAAACACCACCAACATGTGGTATGATTCACAACGGGAGCGTCAACCTGCTTATCGGGTTCAGGAAGTTTCTACAATGATTGTAGGTACATAGTTGCTAAAATATTTTATTAAGCAGGAACTTGAAATTTAATCAATACATCACAAAATATACGTATATTAATGATATATCCCTTATCTCTATATTAAAAACACTATATAGAGATAATGGCTATATCACTAATATTCGTATATTTTGTGATATATTGATTAAATTTCAAGTTCCTGTGCAAGTATAAACTATACATGTACGGGTGTGTGATTTGTTATTCTATGCCATTATAGTGTTATACGCTAGGAGATTTTTTATATTTACATGCTAATATAAAAATCATTTATTTGAATAATACTTATAAGATGAATAATACGCAGCCCGTTAGTATAGACGTTGAATTTACGCACAATGAACACAGGAATCAAGAAAACAGAGACAACCATGCTGCTTACAACAGTAGCGACGACGAAGGCACTATATGTCTATCTTGCTCTTGTTGCCGTTGTGTATCTATCGGTGGCGATTCTAATGGAGACGGAACAAGTGATGGTGACTGTGCAATATGTGATTGCAGTAATTGCGACTGTGGGGGATGTGATTGCGGAGGATGTGATTGCGGGGGATGTGACTGCGGGGGATGTGATTGTGGGGGATGTGATTGCGGGGGATGTGATTGCGGGGGATGTGACTGCGGGGGATGTGACTGCGTGGCATGTGTCTGCGGGTATGTGACTGCGTGAAATGTGTCTGCGAGATCTTCAACTGTACGATTTTATAACTTTTGAAACATCTTCTACTCCAGTCTTAACATGATACAAACATTTTGCACAATAACATACGACGCTCACATCGATGAATTCAAACTGAAAAGAAACTGTACAGTTATATTTTCGGATAAAATCAAGTACTTATCAAATCAAGTGCATTTCATATGATAGTACAATTTTATGTAAGATTAATTATAAGATATAACTTGATTGAGGAACTATTCGGGAGGATGACAATACACAGAGACACAATATACACAATTACGCCATCTATGCAGGACAAATTAAAAATGAAACACTTTTTCGAGAATGTCGCGGGAAAATAATTAAGGTTTATAAACTCAAGAATATAAAATCATATCAAACACTTAGGGGAATTTGAAACAGAAATAGCATAATTATAATTAAACTTCCTAATAGTGATTATTCTCTTGCAAATGTTTTCTTATGTTATTAACTTTTTTCTTAATAATTAAAAATAAATGACATTTATGATATTGCTTGCACCTTGTTCTGTTCTGTTATATATAGGCTCATCGAGGGAGAAAACAACGCTTATGCGATAGAGTGAATTAATATTAATCATGTTAATACAGAAAACGCTTTAATGTTATATACATAAAGAAAAGGCTATCATGTAGAATAAATGCAGACAGCCCCTAACCGAAATAGAAAAAATAAAAATACATAGATAAAAATAATTGAAAATGAAATAATAAAATAAATGAATAAAAACAAACTGCTTTCATGTAAAAGAAGAATAAAGAGCTTTAATGTGATAGAGGATTAAAGAAATGCTCTTGTGGAAAGTCCTAATGTAATCAAGGGAATATTGAAATTGTCTTAATGTAGTCGTGGGAATACATAACACGTGCTAAAGTAGTGGAGGGAATATAGGAAATGCCCTTATGTAATCGAGTGAATATATCAAAATAATTGTCCTTAAGTAATCGAAAAAAAACGTCCTAATTTGTAGTCGAGGGAATATTAATAATAACCTTATGTAGTCGACGGAATATAGACAATGTCCTTATGTAGTCGAGGGAATATATGTAATATCCTTATGTAGTCGACACAATATAGAATATGTCCGTATGTAATCGAGGGAATATAAAAAAAATAGCCATATGTAGTCGACGGAATATAGAACATGTACTTTTGTAACCGATGGAATGTAGAAAATATCCTTATGTAATCGAGGGAATATAGAAAATATCCTTATGTAATCGAGCGAATATAGAAAATATCCTTATGTAATCGATGGAATGTAGAAAATATCCTTATGTAATCGAGGGAATAAAGAAAATATCCTTATTTAATCGAGGGAATTTAGAAAATATCCTAATCGAGGGAATATAGAATATGTCTTCATGTAATCGAGGTAATGTAAAAATGTCATTATAATATCGGGCGAATATAGAAAATGTCCTAATGTAGTCGAGGGAATATAGAATGTATCCTCATGTAATCGCGGGAATGTGTCGATACCGGTCTGTCCTCTAATATGTAACTTGTATTTAATATAATAATTGATATATTTATTTTATTAATATATTTTAAAGTTTAAGTGTATCTTTTGCATGTATTGCCACGTCAAAGAAAAAAGATTTGTCATAATAAAAATGAACAATAAAATTTATATTGTTTTATTGTATATATCTAATTAAACCTTGTATAAACAACGTGCATGTATTGTAAACGGTAATAACAATTATGTTCTTGTCTGTATATCATTACTAAATATCAGAAAATATGGTGATAGATGTATTATAATTTATAACAAAAGTATTATTAAAACATAAATTTTTTTGCTGTAATCTAAAAAAAATCAGGTATGACCATCTTCAGCAAGAAGGACTGTCTGGCTGCGTTGGCGCATAGAACGGATCAGCTTGTGGAATGTTGTTATATTCCACAAGTAAGGCCTGTCTGAGCTGAATGACGTCTAGTGGTGAAAGAGGGCGTTGTTAACAAGCTAGGTCAAATTATCCCAAAGGTGTTCAATTGGATAAATGGATAATGGGAGATTTAGTTGACAAGAAAGATTTGCTTATCTTAACTGATGAATTATGTTAATAATGATAATGATAATAACGATATTTATATCGCATAGTAGAATCTAAGATTTAACAAAACAAACATTAATACATACTAAACAAATTAATTTTTAGTTAATTACTTTGTACAGTATGTGCCCCAAATTTACACTTGAGAAGCGTTGGTTTCATCTAATTCTCTCTTCTTGTCATTTTCTTTCTTTTAGTTTTTTTTCTGTTAATATGTTTTTAATTATTTATGAATTACTTATTTTTAAGCGCCTTACAACAAAACCTATATTTATGTTTTATTTTTCAAAGTATTTTGATATACAATTATTAAAGGCGGTTGTGGTACACACTTCGTAATGTGATAATGTGCTCTTTACAAGTTAATCGGCCAGTCATATATTACTTTAATTGTAATTATGGAGACTGGCTTGAAAAAGCACGAAATACTTCAGTCAAAATCCATTGCGTTTATTATGATAGATTGATTGTTAAAGTAGTCTGATCAAAATCCATTGCGTGTATCATGATAGGTTGATTGTTAAAATGTTTTGTATGTTGTAGTCCTGATTATAGAATATAATTATGCAATAAAAATGATATGATAAAAAGTACAGTACAAAGACAGGCAAGTGATACTAACTCGACGCAATTTTTAAGGAATTCTGAAATATTAATGTCCAGGTTTCAATCGCATATATGTAAACAAATATACTTGACTTAACATTAAGATAAAGCATTCACGAAAAATCAACATGTGAATAAGCTAAAATGGATATTAAAAACCTCTAGTGTTAACGCACAAAGGGACAAACTGCAACCTCGTTATCGTGCATGTTTTGAATTAAGAAAATAAAGCTTATATCACCACCATAAAATGTGTATCGAATAAGAAAACACAAAAAATCAGTCTATCAATTCATTTCGCTTACGTCTGTGACAATGTTGTTCTTAGATCTGAAAATAGATAAATAAATAGATAAATAAATAAATAAATAGATAAATAAATAAATATGAACAACAATACTTAAATCAAGTACTGAAACAAAACATAATATTAGATTTATCAAGTAAATAATATAACAATTACCATTGTATAAATTATCTGGGATCCTGTTATTACTCAAACTCTCGTCGTAATTATTAGTCACTTCAGCTGTTTCAGCATTTACAGCTTCGAAATCGGTTCTAGTGTTATAATATGTTGGAATCTCAACGTTAGGTTTGTTATCATTAAGCGTTTTACTTGCAAGATACCTGTGTTTAAATATTATAATTTATAATATTATTATACATTAATTTATTATAAAAAGTCTTAAAAAAGGCAAGTCAGAATGAACTTAAAGTAGGAACCGAGTGGTCTGGAGTTCAAATCCCAGATAAGGCAACTTATGTTTTTTTTTTGTTGTTTTTGTTTTTTTATTATAAATTGTTTAAGGTAAATAAACATTGAATTGAATATCAGTGTTGCACTTAGTCTTATAGGCAATTTACTACAGTTATAACACTGGAAACAGCATTGGTGGCACTTTACAAAAACAAATTGGTTGATAATCTCACAACATTCACCTTTCTGATATTCTGAGACCCAAACAAATTCAGCGCATTCTGTGCTTTGATTTGAAATGTATTACAAAGTAAAGTATTGTCAAGTGAATAAAGAGCATAAGTTACACATTGCAAATGGTACTTTAAAATCTACAAATAATACCCGCAAGTAGCTAAGAAAAAATAGTTAAAGTTAAGTAAGTCACGCAGTATAAATGTTGTGATAAGTACTCCAAAATCAGCCATTAATTACATACATGAGCATTGAAATCATTTCTTGAATTGTGAATATTTTTACATTTCTTAAACACTTTGTACATTCTTCTCAAGGTTGATTTGCTTGAAATATTTTGGATCACCTGGAGGTATGCAGGTTAAAACCCATTGCTTATCATGTTCGCGAGGAAAGCCAGGGTATTAGCTAGGGTATTGGCTTTATGCTGCCACACCTTTTGGAGTTTGAACTCTGATGAGACACTTAGCTGTTCACTCTGAAATGTTGAGACGCTTGGCTGTTTACTATTAAATATTGAGACGCTTAGCTGGTTACTCTGGAATGCTGAGACTTTAGGCTGTTTATTGTTAAAGGTTGAGACGCAAGGCTGTTAACTACTAATTGTTGAACCGCTAGACTATTTACTTTCATGTTAGTTTTTCAAAGTCTGGATCCTGAAAGAAATGGCAGTTTGAGGTCTTTGATAAATAAATTATATTGTCACATACTAATGCTGATTTTATGATTTGGTAAAAAGTGGTACAGCACTGCTGTGCATATATTTAAACATAATGTAATATGTATATAAACATATTGAAAAACACATGCTTAAAGTTAACGCTGCAGGAAATTAAATATAAGCATGTTAAATATATTCTTTTTTTTACTTTAAACTGCTTTTTTTTTGTTCCGTATGTGCACGATTACATGTTATACTGCAGTAGATTCTAAACTGAATTCATCGATCTTGCTGTGTAAAATGATATATTACTTGCATACAGGCGCGCATAATATAAATATTTTATAGGGCTAATTCACAACAGAATCAGAGACATAGTATTCAAACGATTGGCACCAGAAAATGGTGAGGAAATCACTGATCCATAAAACGACCATGCCATGCGGGGGCCTCGAGGCCATATTGCTTGGGCTCGAGCTTTGTGTTTTATATTGCTGTAAAGAAAAGCCTGCAAATTATTGCAAGGACTGCCAACCCATAAAGATTCAGATAAATCGTGTTTGAACGCCTGGCACATTTTTATAATTTTTTTTTTACAAAAATATTACACTAACAAATAACCGGTCTAAAAACGACCATGCCGCGGGAAGGCCTCGAGGTCATATTCCTTGCACCTCCAAACAAATGGAATCTCTAATCTACAACGGAATCAGAGAGATGATGTTTTAACGATTGTCAACAGAAAATGGTGTTCTTTTACGAAAAATTATATACTTTATATTGAGATTTACTTTATATCAAATACCGATCGGAATAAACTACTATTTTCCTCCACTAAGAGATCTCTCACTGTATTTGCTTGATTTTTAGATAATTGGATGAAATTCAAAAGTGACGTTTACGACATTTTAGCAGTTGACACTTTTCCCAGCATGCAAATGATAGAATACAAATTTCATAGACTATTAACATAAAATTCTGGTAAAACTATTGATATTTTATGAACGCAATTATCCCAAAAGTGGTGGTATTTGAAGGCATGCTTATCTCGGGAAAAATCACTTTGATCTTGATATTTCCAAACAATAAAATATTCAATGAAATAACATAATAGTGTTATTATTTTGTTCCCCAGACACCCTAAACCTCTCCCCAACACTCCTAGAAAAAAACGCAACAGAAACAATATGTTAGTATGCCATGCTTAAATGTTTGCAAAAACAACAAAATACTAATTACGACGTTAGTGAAAAGGTTTGTTCATTTTGTAATACTAATTTAATACATTATGTTTGCCAAAACAACAAAATACCTATTATGACGTCAGTAAACGGATGTGTTCAATTTGTAACACTCCTTTACTATACCAGCTTTAAATTTCCTACCTTTTGATAAATTTGGTGGATAATTAAATATTTTTAGAGATCATTCATATTGCTATGATTTTAGCTGGATGCCTCTATATAATAAACAATTCAAGAATATCAACCTAAAGAAAAATGTACTGATTAAGATTTTAAGAAAAGTAAAAATATTTTACAATTTAACTAATTATTAACATGTTACATGCAATGAATGACTGATTTTCCAGTATCTTTCACCATATTGATATACTGCGTGACCAACACAGAAAAGATTTTTTTCTAAAGAATATTTTTACTTTTATTTGGTTATTTACGTAAATTATTTCCTTTGCTCTCTGAAAATATTTTACCTTTAAATGAAAGTTCAAAGTTTTAATGAAAATTAGCATGAATCTGGTAAATGAGGTTGTCAGCGCGGAAAGCCACACAGCTTTTGGAGAAAATCAATCGCGACGGGGCTTAAAGGATTGCACAAAAGATTCATGTATAAACATTGAAGAAAAACAGTTTTTATACACCCGAAGAAACTTAGCGGCGTATTATGGTATTGCCTTGTGCGTTCGTCCGTCTGTCCGTCGACAATGGTTTCCACATCATTACTTTTCAATGAGCACACTGTGTTAAATTAAACATGTTAATATATTGTTTCAAAACACAGATCATTTTCGATATTTAGCTGCAATCATCTGATTACTTTTGTTAGAGTTATTCCCCGATTTAGCTGAATTTTCTGTGAAATAATTGGTTTCCGCGGCATAACTTTCGAAGGTTATAAATGATATTCTTTATAGTATGTCATATCAAAACACTGGACAGGTCAGATTTTTGCGGTAATCAACCAATTGTTATTGATAGAGTTATGCCCCTTTTTACTGGGATTTTCTATGCCGCAGAATAACTATTGAAGAGTTTCAGTTAAAACAAAACAATAACACTATTGCATATTTTATTGTTCGGAAATATCAAGATCAAAGTAATTTTCCCCTAAATAATTATGCCTTCAAATACCACCACTTTTGGAATAATTGCGTTCATAGAATATTAACAGTTTTGCTACAAGTTTATGTTAATAATCTATGATATTTGTATTTTATACTTTGCGTTCTGAGAAAATCGTCGCCTGCTAAAATGCCGTCAATGTAATTTTTGAAATCACTCCAATAATCTCGAAATCAAGCAAATAAAGTGAGAGATCTCTTGGAGAAGGAAAATGGTCGTTTTTACGATCGATGACCGGTTTCATCTCAATATAAAGTAAGAAGAACACCATTGTCTGTTGACAATCTATAAACACCATTTGTTTTTTATATGTCACCATATTACACTATGTTTTTGAGGTCTGTATGTTTGTTTAAAGTGTCTCACTGGGTATATATGTATTTAACTAGTCAAGTGTAAATTTTATATGTATTATAATGATGAATGTTATTTTTTTGTAAAAATTAGCAATGAGTAATCTTAATTTTTTCTCTTACAATTGCCGTGGTTTAAATGACAGCATCAAAAGGCGTGATATTTTTAATTTTCTTCTTACAAGATATGCTGATATACTTTGCCTGCAAAAAACACATTTCATTAAAGACTTTGAAAAGAATATAAATTCTGAATGGAATGGCTATTGTAAATCTAATGCAAAAGGTGTGGCCATTGTATGTAGAAAGATTTAGATATTAAAATAAATTTTGTTAAAACCGATGACTCTGGAAGTTTTATAATGTTACTTATTTCATTGGATTCCATAAATTTTACATAAGTAAATATATATGCACCAAATACAGATGGTCCTAGTTTCTTTTATTAAATGTTGTGATGAAAATGACTGTCTAATAATTTGCGGAGATTATAGTCTTGTTCAAAATCCAGATATGGACTACTTTAATTATAAATCGGAAAGTAATAATGTGAAGGCTAGAATTCTTTTTACTCAGTATTATTGAAGATAAAGAACTTATTGATCCATCTAGAAAGTTACATGGCTCTATAAAAATATACATTGGGACGTACCAACCCAATACAGTAAGGTAGATTAGATTTTTTTCTTATATAAATACATTTATATCAGAATGTAGTTAAATGTGGCATTGATGCTAATTATAGATCTGATCATTCGATAATATATTTGGATTTTTGTTTTGTTCCTGTCAATCATGGAAAAGGTATATGGAAATTTAATAATGCTCTTTTACATTGATATCATTAATAAGAAAATAGATGAAATAAAATTGCAATATTGTTTACCTGCATATAATATAGATTATGTTTTGGATATAAACAATATGATATAGTTTTTGTTATTAATGATGAACATTTTTTAGACACTTTTAATGGAGATTAGGGGTTAATCCATTTCTTATAGCTCTTTTAAGGCTAAAGAAAGAATACATATGAGAAAAAAATATTCGAAGAAATTATTGTTCTAGAACAAAACTTGACATATGATAATAAAGACAAACTTCTACATTTACAAAATGAATTGACTGAATTAAGAAACAATAAAATAAAGGGTGCTATGATTAGGCCAAGGTCACAAAGGATTAATGCAACAGTATCAAACAAATCTTGTAATAAAAAAGTACCAGAAATGGTTTATTGCACAGAAAATAGACACATGACATACATAAGAAGAACGAAGTGTCGATTCAGAAAACAGCCATGTTATGAGGGCCTCTCGTTGCCATTACACTTTGATTAGAGCTGTGTGTGTTATATTAATGTTACTTTAGTGTAGCTAATATGCAACAGAATCAGACAAATTGCGTCATAACGGTTAGCTCTTGATATATATTTATTTCAAAAAAACATTAAACATATTATATACAGAAAGAAATAAATGCCGATTTATAAAACTATGCATTGTGGACCCACGTGGCCATATCTCTTGGGCTAGAGCCGTGTGCCTTATTTGGTTGTAAAGAATGTTTAAATTAATGTGAGGCTAGTCCGCATTGAATTTAACAAATGTTGTTTTTACGGTGGGCTCCAAAAAATTCAAGGAGTTTCATGAACAATTTATAATGATAAACCAATCACTGATCCTAAAAACGCAATTTTCACGAGGTCATTATACATCTTAGCCTTATATTACTATAAAGAAGATGCCTTACACTGACACAAGTGTTAATCCACAAAGGAATCAGGCAAATAGTGTTTAATAGTGTGGGAATAAGGAATGATTTTTTTTAATGAAATCTATACACTGCAAATACTGATAAACAAATCGCCGATCCAAAAAGCGACCTTGCAACGCGGACCGCTAGAAATCATACGCCTTTCGTTATGGCTTTGTACCATAAATGCCTGTAAAGGACAACCCGAAGACTAACGCAATGGCTAAACTGCAGTATAGTATAACACAACGTGTGTTTTAATGGTTTTGCAGTAGAAAATGGTATTTTGTAAAGAAAAAATAAACATCATAACCTATAACACACGTGCCTTTTGCTGTCAATGTTCTTACGCTAAAGCTTTCGGCTGATAAGAAGATTCTCCAATTAAAAACAATAGCTATAGAAAATGTTGTTTTTTTTACGAAAATTCATAAGGTTTACATACAGAAAGGAAAAACGGCGATCCAAAAAGACAACTGCGCCATGCAGGCCTCTCGTAGCTATTGCCTTTATAGGTTTTGGCTTTGTGCTATAGTGCTTTTTGAAAACTCTCCAAACTCTCACAAGAGGTAATCCGCAACAGAATCATACAGCTATTGTTTTTACGGATGGCACCATCAAATGGTGCGTTGTTTACATTTTGTTCCACATTTTTCATTATCAAAATCGATGAATAGAAAGAATAGAGCCAAGTTTCTGCAGCTTACTTTAATTACAAATAAAACTGACAATAATTGCAAAACAAAAAAATGGTACATATTGACAATAAATGTAAAACAAAACAAAAATAACTGTATTTATTGTCAATAACTGTAAGGCAGAAAAAAAACGTAATGCCAATAATTGTAAAACAGAAAAAAATGGTATGTTTTGACAATAATAATAATTGTAAAACATGAAAAGAGTGGTGTGTATGGACAATAATGGTTAAATTAAACAAATAATGGTATGTATTGCCAATAATTATGAAGCAGAAAATTTTTTGGGTGCAATACTGTAAATTGCACTCTAAAAACAAGCAAACATGGTCTGATTAATAATTATTGTGAAACAGAAATATAACCGTATATATTGACAATAATTGTTAATAAAAATAATAGGATGTACTGATACTATTTGTAAAACAAAAAAGTAATTCTATTTATTGACAATAATTTAAATAGAAACAACAGGAAATAATGGTATGCATTGATAAATATGGTGAAACAATACTATTGAACTCTGTATATATTGATAGTAATTTATAATTATAATTATAAAACAGAAACATTAATTGTAATATAGAAAATTATGTTATATATTTACAATATTTTAATAACTAGAAATAATCGAATGTAATGCAAACAAATGTAAATCAGATGTATTGACAATAATTGAAAAACAGAAAATAATAGTATGTTTTGACAGTTATTGTCAAACAAAAATAATTGAACACATACTAATTGTATGTAGTGATAATAATGAAAAAAATAATCGTAAATTCAGGCAATATGTACATATTTTAAACAAACAGATCTTGAAAAAATGACATTGTTTATCTTTTAATACGGGGAAGTCAAAGTCCGTGGTCGCAAAGCGGCTCCGGGCTTCGGCTTGACAAGCTATAGACTACACGTGTATATTTAAAAATAAAAAAAAAACTATAAAAAATATAGAATTCTATACCTATCTGCGAAATTTTCAGTGTCATTTCTTGCTGTGAGCTGTAACGCTATGATAAACGGCGGAGTAATCCGATAATTGACAAATCGCAACTTTTCGGACAACAAGATAACCATAAAAGCCGAGGAATAATTGGCAGCCATCTTGGATGGGAACCATCATAGAATAAGACAGGAAACCTGAACCACCGGAAGCAGTGTATAAAATACCGAATGGCACTTTTCAAACGGAAAATATAAAATAAAAATACTGACTTCCCCGTTCATAGGCTTTGCCTAATTTCATATTAAATATTCTTAATTGTTATTTGGACATTCATTTATTTACTAAGGGGCTGACATTGGCTGAGCGTCTTCGGACTTTTTATGCAAGAAAGCATCAGCTCACGACTGAGGCTTGTTTTACTCGGGTACCTGTTTGTGAATCAGGTAGTCGCCATATGACTGGTGTGACGTTAAACCAAATAAGAATTCTTTACCTCACATTTTAATTCATGACCAACAAAATTCTTTGGGAATATCTGTATGTAAAAACTCGTCTCTTAAGTAAGGATGCCAACTTATTTCTATTATTTGAATGATATGATCAAAAACAAATTGAGGAACACCAAAGCAAGACAAAAATGTATGTTAATGGTAGTTGAATTAGATTCTAGTTTTAAAAATCTTTGTTAAAAAATACATGCTCATAACATATTCAAAAAAATACAGACTTTTTAAAAGAATAAACAAATGCATAAGTCAAATCTTTAGGAATATAGGCAATTGCATTTAACAAATAAAATAATATAAATAGAAGCCAAACTCAAAATCAAATGATCAAGACGGTGCTATGGTACAGGCAGTTAAGTTTTTTTTCCATAATTTTTATAAAAAACACAGTTGCTTCAAATGTCACCATTTGTAGCTTAAACAGTAAAATGATATTTTTCATAAGGGGGAGAGGGCATAATACTGTATAATGTTAATATTGCAAGGACTTTATTACTGCATTAGGTTAATGTTTGTTATTAAGAGGGACCTAAATATTGTACCAGGTAATAATTATGTTCACTGTCAAGATTGCCTTTGATAATGGCGTTTAACAAATAATTCATTACAAAAGGCATTAGGGATAAGATTGGAAAACTACCTTAATTATAAAAGAAAGACTGTTCAACTCTTTGTAATAATGTAACATGTACATTCTAAACGATATTTACATAACATACAACAGATAACGAATACACCAGCATATAATTGATAATACACTTTCATACAAAATTTTAAAACACAACATAGTATTTAAAAAATCATTTTCAACAAAGTGTAAATTTGTTTTAGCATGAATTAACAAAATGTATGCCAAATACATTACTGTGGATGGATGGTGTTATAAAGTAACGCTTTATACAATATAATAATGGTCTGAAATATATCTTTATATCTTACAAAGGGGAAATATTTCGAATTTAAAAATATTCTCTCCTCAACATCATCCACAATGTCACAAAATGACAATTCTCAACATTTGACATTATAGCTATTTGTCTTATCAAATTTTAAGAAAGTCGATAGCTTCTTTTTGGTGAAAAGTATAAAATAAAAAGAAAAAAACCCAGAGACTTACGCTTTTTCGATACCAAAGTCACGTAGAACACGTAGACATGACAAAACACTAGCTTTCACTTTGAATATGATATACCGATAGATATACCCACGTTTATATAATATACAGGTAGATACAAGCAAGTTTATGTATTAAACCGGTATTTACAATCAAGTTAATTTAAAATCAAGTTAATATAATATATCGGTAAATATTACCAAGCAGGGCTATCGCTATTATAAATTGCGGAAATAATTTACTAAATTTTACAATCGTAACTTTGATTTAATTTCCAAATTCAATAATAATTTAAAAACTCTTCTGCGACAAAGGATTAGCCAGCCTGGTTTTTATGGCGATGTGATTTACAAACTTCGTAAGATTTTGGGTCATGGTAATTTTTCTGCTGCTTTACTAAAATCATTAAACGTTATATTAAAAGAGGTTTTGACCCTACTATTTTAAGACATACTACATGTTTAGTGTTTAGTGTTCAACCCTTTTACAGTTGGACAGTACGCTTTCCTCTTTTGATTACATCTGACGGACCAAGTGGGAGACTCTATGATGGACAGTTCTTAAAGCCCTTTGGGACTGAATTGTCTTAATGTTCGTCTTCTGCCTTGCTTCGGCGGGCCCTTGAAGGTGATTTTCTTGCTGCTCTGTCTTCCTTTAGGACATTTGTTATGGTCATTGGGTTTACTTTATGTTTATGTTACATGATCATTTTGGTGTTTTACTTATTCAACCTTTTGTAACCATGACAACTGTTAGAATTTCACTTGGCGGGGATTCATTTTATTTACACTGTCTCGTTTATAGGAACATGGTGGGGCTAAGAGCGAGGTTTGGTGCACCATTAACCAGGTTAAACTCCCCAGCAGTCATTATTATGCTGCTGACCGTTCCAAGGCGGCGCCCCTATGTGTTTCTTAGATGTATGTCTATGTTGTTTCATACTGTTTTGGTGACACTTTTGCTTGTGTCCCTTGTTGTTTTTCGTCTACGGTAAGTATTTTCCCCCTTCACCCCTAGTTTTTATTTCTTTGATTAACCCCCACCTTTTCCCCGGTCTCATGTCCCCTTCCCTGTGCCCTTTGACTTTGTAGGCCTATTATTCAATCATTTGTTTTCTTTTAATTCCTAATCAGTTACAAATTATTCATCATTTAGTGATTAAACTGTCCGTGCTAACTTGTGCCCTGTCCTGTTTTTGTTTGGGGTCCGCCTGGGCTCCTTGCCACTGGTTCATGTTGCTGGGACATATGGGGGTTGCGTTCAAAACGCCACCTTTCCTTGTTGATCTTGTTTATCATATTTTATATAATAAATCGATGGATACAACCAAGTTTATATATGTATTAAACCGGTAAATACAACCAAGTTAATATGATAAACCGGTATTTACAATCAAGTTTATATTATATACCGGTACATACAACCAAGTTTAATAATTCCCTTGACAGAAACTGTGTCATTCTGTTCAAGTTCCAAGGTTCGTCACCTATATTTGTCTACTTTTATTACACTTGTGATGAATTGCACTCATATTGTATTATGACCTGTTTTTTTGTTATTGTTCACAATTCCTGCAGCTACAAAGCAATTGCTTTAAGTCTTGCTTGAAATCTATGGATGATAACGAATAGAGTAAGAAACTAAAAGCATTATTTAAGTATAGAAAAAATGGCGAAAAAAAGTGTAAGATGAACGCACTTCTACCTTTAGGCTCTAGGTCAATTTGATCAAATATAATGAGTGATTTTACCAAAAATGGGAGTACACAAACACAGTGGAAGATTCCTGTAACTAAACTTAAACGCGTGAACTTTGTCAAACGTCTTCTGCCACTGCTGACAGCGGGTGATTTTCTTTTACAAAGAATTACGATAGTGATAACATTGCATATTGTAATAAACAAAAGTGGAAATACACAAAGGACATACACGTCTGATAGAAGCCCAATTGTATTTGTTAAGTTAGAGAAGTAGTCGATACATAGTAATGTTGCATCATACAGGTTCAATCCAGCAAGTATAATGCAAAGTGAAATAAAGGCAAATTTTGCTCTTCTGCTAGCCCCCTTTGTATTGAATGTGAAAGGAAAACAAATACTCAACGTTCTTTCAGCACAAATACAAACAATGATCCAGGCTGAGAGCTGAGGTGTTAAATTATAGAATGTTCTCATTAATATGCACTCAAAGGAAATTTTGCTGCGTTTCAAATCGAAGTTACTCCATGGATTTTCGACCAAAAATCTACACAATCTATATAGCATGCAAAGACCGTCAGATGTTGATAAAAATGTAAAGTACATTGAACATGCTAGCTTTCTTGTCTTTTGTCCTTTGATCCAAACGGTAAGTGAGATTAAATTTCCTAAAAGTCCTAATCCAAAAAACCATACTTGACAATAGAACGACACTTTCGCCGCTTTTTCTAGAAACAAATACTCATCATCAGTGTATGCTCGATTTAAATCATCAGCATCCAGGTTTGAATTGTTCATTTTACAAATTTTAGTACAACACTGTTAAAATAATTGAGTATACGTTCAGATGTTTTAATAAATTCTAAGTCTGTATGAAGTCTGAATAACAAATACTTCGTCTAGCCTTTATATCAAATAAAAGTAGTATTCAATTATTGAAAAGTCAAAAATATCATCAAATAGTTAAAAAGGTTAAGCATTATACCACAGTAAGAGATTTCATCTAAAAGCTATACAATTTTTAACATTGTATTGTGTGTATATTTTTGCTAAATGACAAATAAACAACTCGGCATACTTTTTTTAATTTGTCGTATATATTATAAGATCTTATTAAAAGCAATTCGGAAATGGAACTGTAAGTAAACGCAGGTCTTTAAAGACTGAACAAAAAGAATTGCTATGATTTTAAGTACAAAATAAAAATTATGCTATTTATTCGTCTTGATTGGTCTGTTAAAATATGAAAGTAGGTAAAATGATTTTAATCATTTGGTATGAAAATTGTTTGTCTTAACTTTTTGTTTTGTTTCACATTATAACTCCTTTGTCTCTTTTCAAACAAATCAATATAATTACTATGAAAAACTGGTATTTTTCAGCTCTTTTGCTGTTTTGTTTACGTTGTCTACTAGTTTAAATGTGTTCCATTTTTTAAGCTTATACCATTCTTGTTTACATGGTAACTTCAGATATACTATTAGATTAACATGCTTCTTTTTGAAAAGTGAGACTTCAAACGTACCGTACGTTGTTTCCTTTGTAAAACTACACACTTTCTTGATTTTAGTTTCTTTCGTCAGACTACATACTTTCTTCTTTTCACTTTCTATTGTAAAACTACACTCTTTCTTGTTTTTAGGTTCTTTTGTAAAACTACACACTTTCTTGATTTTAGTTTCTTTTGTAAGACTACACACGTATTGAGTTAAGGTTCTTTTGTAAGACAGCACGCTTTTATTTTTAGTTTTTTTTTTTGCCAGATTCACATGTCTTGTTTTCAAATTTGTATGCCAAACTGCACACGTCTTGTCAGTTTTTTTTGTCAGACTTCATTCGTCTTGTTTTCAGTTTCTTGTATAAGACTGATCACGTGATGGTGTCAGTTTTTTTCTTTTCTCAGACTGCACATGTCTTGTCTTTACCTTCGTTTGCCAGACTGCTCACATCTTGTTTTCAGTTTCTTTTGTCAGACTACACACGTCTTATTTTCAGTTTCTTTTACCAGACTGCACAGGTCTTGTTTTCAGTTTATTTTGTTTGACGACTTACGAGTTGTTGTCAGTTTTTTTGCCAGACTGTACATGTCTTGGTTTTAATTTTCTTTTTTCGGGCTGCGCGAATTATGATTTAAGTTTGTTTTGCCAGACTTCACTCTTCTAAGCTATTAAGTGTTCTGCCTAAATGAATCAATTCTTGATAAACTGATGGCATCAGTTATAAAGTTATTTATTGGTTAAACAAATTTTAACGAGGGAAATTCCCAGAGTTTTATTTACAGTGTAGCCTTGCTAATCTGAACCTTTCTATTCCGGAATCCTTTCGTATCCGACGAAATGTGCGGACCCGATTTTATTCGTTCTATTTTCAATCGTAAAAAACCGTTCGGATCCGGAACTTGTCTACTCCGAATTCCGGACGATTTTTTCAATTTTTGCCCTTATTTCACTATATTTATTTTAGACAGTGGTTCTGTAATGTATGTAATGAAACAGTAGATATAAAATAAGTAATATATAAAAACACCCACTTATACTGTAAGTACATCAAATTTCTTCAAATTAGAATGACCACGAACAGTTTTCCATAGGTTTCTCAACATTGATTAAATAGATTTTCCAAATTGATAATTCACTACTTCAACATGTTGTTAGTATGTTATATGTTTTTTTCCAACTTTGAAATTGAATCTGGTCTGATAAAAAGTTAGTTTGGAATCACAATCACTGTATAATTTCTTGAACAATAATTTACTTTTATTTTATCAAATTCTGGTAACTGACAAATACTATAAACAATCCTTAATTAAAAACAATTTCCCTTTATTTTCCACAAATCTCAAGCACATTTTAGGATAACTGTCATGTTTTTCTGACAACTGCTAAAACATTTATGAATAATTATATACTCACTGAAAGAAGTTTTGATAAATATTTAATAAGATATTAACAGCTAACAGCTTGCTAACATTTAAAACTGGGACTGATTTATTAAATATTTATATTTGGTATTTCCTTTCTTAAAGACACATTATTAGCTACCAGAAATTAATACATTTTCTCTTCTCCAGTAATTTGTCAACAGAAGCAAAGGATGGTTCAGGTATAGGACAATATATATATTTTATATATATATATATATATATATATATATATATATATATATATATATATATATATATATATATATATATATATATATAATTCATAAAATGACCATATTTCAGGCTTTAATGTGTTTGTATGAGAGGTGTATATTATTAAGTTCATATCCATTGTTTTTCAGACATTGTATCAATTTGTCAGTTTTTCTTTTTTTGAGCCGTTAATATATTTTTAAGTAATTATTAAAAGTTGTTTTAAACAGATATACCTCAAATTACAAAAATGATTATATTAATTGTTTGTGTGATGTGATATGTTAATCTTAAGTCGATTCACTGTATAAATTGTATTTGGTGACTTACATGCCCATTTGGCTTGGCTTGGTGTTTTCTATTATAATCTTTTTATCTACAATGTATATATACAGTCATATGTCTCAACCTCCGGACACAAATAATTTAACACAAAGTCAAAGGTTAAAGGGGGACATAACTCTATCAAAAATAATTAAAATTTATATGTTAGACCATGTTTAAACATGGAAAAACGCGATTTGTGGTAATTACAAGTATTTTCATCATTTTCTGTTAACCCATTACCGGATATACACGCCTTTTAACGCCTTTCCTAACCCCCCTTTTATTGTTGTCTCAAATGGTGAAAAGGCCTTATTTAGGCCCCAACACTTGTTTTGTTTGAGAAATGTTGTTTAAAAAAGTGACCACTTTTTCGGATGTGCCTCCTTCTGTTAAAGGGTTTCGGGCAGTCACCCTCATCGCCAAGAAAATTTTGGACTTGTGAGAGGCTAAAACTGACCCCAGATTGATCATAAGGTAACGTGTAACCAATGCTGAAAAGCATCTGACTCTATCTCATTCCAGATGTGGAAGCACTTTGAAATCAATTTTGATGGACAAAATCAACGCAAAATAGTGTTTTTTGGCAATTTTGAGATGTCCCCTCGTTGCCATGGTAACAGGAAATTTAAGCCTTGGCATGTTGTTACAAAGGCAATGGTCCAGTCAACATTTGTGCTAAGTTTGATAAGTATGGAAGCAGTTGTTATAGTTTTATAACAATTTGAACTTGTAACGGGAGATTTTTCAATGAAAACAGCCATTTTTCACAAAATGCTCATGAAGTAATTGGTTAATAGTTATCCTGTGGAAACTGATAGCTCCATAAAAAAACTCCAGTTAAAACAGGGCATAACTATCAATGTTAGTTGGTTGATTAACCGCAAAAATCATACTTATTCTGTGTTTTGAAATGACATACTCAAATGCCATACATACTACTCAACTTTTGCTAAGCACCATAAAAATCGAACTTGAAAATTTAGTTTAAACGGGGAATAACTCTAAAAAGAGAAATCAGTTGATTTCAACTATTTATCGATTATGACCTGTGTTTTGATAAAATATACTAACATGTTAAATATTAACACAATCATTGAACTAATTCAAAAGTAATGATATGGAAACCATTGTCTACGGACAGGCGGACGAACGGACAACACCATACCATAACACGTCTCTAAGTTTCTTTGGGCGTACAATTTTTTTTCTGCAATGTTTATAAGGAAATCTTTTTGTGTCATCCAGCAAGCCCCGTCCCGAATGTTTATTTTTTTTTTCAAAAACTGTCAAACTGTTGCTTATTCCATATGTGGCTTACCGCGCTGACAACCGCATTTTGTAAAATATAAATTATTTGTAAACTTGTAAATAGTTTGTTTAATTTTCTTAAAATCTTAGTTTGTACATTTTTCTTAAGGTTGTTATTCTTGAATTTTTTATTATCCACAGGCATCCAACTTATATGAATGATCCCCTAAAACATATAATAAGCCATCAAATTTATCAAAAGGTATGAAAATTCTAGCTGATGTATTAAAGGAGTGTTACAAAATGAACACATCTAACGTCACAATTAGTATGTGTTGATATACTAACATATTATTTTTGTTGTTGTTTATTCTAGGGATGGTTGGTAGAGGTTTGGGATGTCTCGAGAACAAAATAATAACAATATTACGTAAATTCCTTAAGTATTTTATTATTCGGAAATATCAAGATCAAAGTAATTTTTCCCGAGATAGACTTTCCCTCAAATAGTCATGCCTGGGAAAATTGTCGCTGCTAAAATGTCGTCAACGTCATTTTTGAATTTACTCAAATAATTTCAAAATCAAGCAAATAGAGTGAAAGATCTCTTTGTGAAGTAAAATGGTCGTTTTTCGATCAATGACTTGTTTCACTACGTATATTTATTTCGTAAGAGAACACCATTTTTTGCTGACGATCATTAAAACACTATTTGTCTGATTTCGTTGCGGATAACTAAAAAAGCGAAGTAGAAATATTGAAAATTACATTAACTGAAATCGATCTTTCCCATTTATTATTGTTGATTTCATATGTCATGTTGAATTGAATTTTGCCCTCGACATCGTAAGACAGTTTGAGGGAGAGGAAATGAGCGAAGTTCCCTGCGTGCACGCGTATTTCAATTACAAATGAGCCGTGTCATGACAAAACCAACATAGTGCGTTTACGACCAGCATGGATCAAGACCAGCCTGCGCATCCGTGCAGTCTGATCAGGATCAATGCTGTTTGCTTACCAACTCTATTGCAAGTAGAGAAACTGATAGCGAACAGCATGGATCCTGATCAGACTGCTCGAATGCGCATGCTGGTCTGGATCCACGCTGGTCGCAAACGCACTATATTGGTTTTGTCACGACACGGCTCAAATATATTCTGACGTCAGATCAGTTGCTTGAAAACATGACGGGACATGGTGTTTTTTGATATTATTGGTCAATGCGTATTTCGCATGTTTTTTTCAGTGTAGCATATATAAGTGTGTAATGTGTTACTGGTCATTATACCAGACAACATCCTCTATCTTTTGGAAAATGTGGTTGATTGTATCCATCCATTTTTTTATTTCATACCATACCATACCATTCCATAACACACCATACCATACTATACCTTTCCATCAGGAAAAAGGGCTAATAATCCAAAACTTATCATGGTATTCATGGGGACAAGGTAAAATAATAGAAGCATATAAGGTAATGAAAAATAAATCAGTAGAATCCGACACATAACCTAATGGTAATTAAGATAAGCTTACAGACCTGTGCATTATTTTCCAGATATTCGAGACTGTATTAATTATTAGTGACAGGAATAGCATTTAAAAGAGCTACCCTATTGATATTTCGTTCATTACTTGTATTTTATTTAATTAATATTACACATTGTATTACAGGATTTTCATAGAATTCAAAACTCCTACCTGTACAAGTAGAAACACAGTATTTACATGTATTGTACCAAATACCATTTTGGCTTAATATCCTATTGAAAAGAGTTGCTATTAACGAAGATATATCTTATTATACAAAGTTAAGGGTTAAACGGTTTATAGGCAGGATTCGTTGGACGTGAACTTTAAAACTGTAAAACCGGAGAAAATTTTCACTGAGTTACATAGTAACATACATTATATAGCACATATATATAGCTTTGCTAACGAAATATCTTGATGGATCTAAATTTTCCTGATGAGCTTCTCATTTACAGCGTCAATCCATCTCCAAATCATGGTCATTAAAGCAAACCAGAAGGTTCTGATTTGTCTCTTCATTTGTTCATTCATCACAATTATCAATATTTATGTACAATGCCCATCCTTTGTCGATCTTATTCCATTCCCGTCTTTTCCAACGTTTAGAACCGTTCGTAACTATTGTATTATTTTAGATGAACGTCATTGACGGATACGTTCCGGCTCTCTCACTTCTAGATCTTTTTAATTATTTTATTTAACTACACTTCTTTCGTCTTAAGTCATTCAAAAGCAACTAAGTACTTTGTAGGAACAAATACATTAATGAAATTTCGTTTATTTACATATATTGTAAGGTGAGTATCTTTTTTAAAATGTGTTTTGATTCTAGTAAGAAAAATAACTGCATGCCATGTTATTGAACTTACATATTTAATTTTATTATCATATATTTCATCATTTAAGAGATGTTGCGCTTTCAGACATAAGTGTTTTGTTTTGTTTCCTTCTGTATCCTGATATTCTAAGGTTACCAATTTGGTTCTTCTGAGGTTCTGTAAATAGGATTTGAAGTACATATGTGTTATACCCGTATGCTTCTACACCGTTTACTCACGTATACAGTGCATTGCATCTAATTATTCAGTTTATTTATGTGAACTTTTATCATTCGTTGACCAAAATGTTTCGTTTTGAAAATACTATATATAATCATACGAATATTATGGTTAATTGTGTTTCAATAATCTATCAAAAATGAAAAACTTGAAGGTCGCCCAATACTGGCAAGACGGAAAGTTTATCAATACGTAACATATTAAGTGCATTCAATGAAAAGCAGCTTGTGACAAGAAAATAACAAAGGTATATCGAAATGAAATGCAATTATGAAATGAAGTGGTAATGAAACCTAGATATTCAAGACAGCAGTAAAACAGATAATATATCCAAAAGTTATTATACACTATTCTTGTTGGTATGCAGGGTTATAGTCACGATAAGATTATAAATTGAATATGATGTCAACAAAAGTGTAAGTTGAGTGATATATAAGCATTTACACTCTGTTGGATTCTGGAAATTTATATTTCATTAATGATTTCAATAAGTGAACTGAGGAATATGTATGATGAATTTGGAAAACGAAAAATATTTAAAATTAAAAAAATCAATTTAGCAAAAATGACTTTCAGAAGAATTTCTTTAGAAATGCATTCCAATTTTAATAGTTTTAAAAATTTAGAAAAAGGATTAAATACGACAAAAGGAAAGAAAGAAAAAAACGTAAATAGATGGCGACATCTTTGCAACATATACTTTTTAAAGCTGAATGCCCCCAGAGCAAAGTTTTTCGAGAACAAAACACTTTGAGAACAATGTAGAATGTTTGTAAGACTAGTAAAGTAATCACCATTCAAGAAATTATTTACATTATTTACATGTCATATGCAATAATTGACTAATTATGCTGTTCTTATTGCCAAAACTGTACTGCGTGATGTACGTAGTAAGGACTAGTTTTACATATCTAACCCTTTTCCGGATAACTATCAGACAATTGTTATCGTAAAACAGATATTTGTTTCCCCGTATTTTTTTGGTGAATACTTACAATGGCAACATCCACAAGTTTGTGGACATAATTTGACGGCAACATCTTTAAAGGAGCACGATTTTGAATGCATGTCCGGAATAGTGCTACATGTAACATGGTCAGAACACGTTGTTGCATCTGAAACAAGAGCATTGAAGGCAATTATATAGTTATATAATTATGTCTTTTGCAATTTTGATGCTTATGTTTCGTAATACTCATTAAAAGTTTTATCAAGAATAATTGAATTATATATATTTCTATAATTGTTAAATATATATGAAAATGTACGAAAATTCATGATCTTTAAATCACTAATTTTGTCATCATTCAAAGACTTACTAAATCCTGAACACATGTTTGATTGCTGTGTTTGAAACAAATCTGAAACACGAAATGTTTATAGATAAAATATATAGTTATATATATACGATTCCACAACATTGTAAAACAATTTAAATGGCTTTTGTTGACAAATGCTTTGTAAAACTTATCATACTTGTGAAAACAAAATTAAAAAGCAGGAACATTTTTATATTTCTTTGGTTATAGTATTATTTATTATCGGAGCGATTGCATGCCCTACATTGCAATTACTACTTCCTATCCGACTTGATTGCCTTGTTTAATTGTAAACTGTTTTTTTATTACCTTTGCTGAAAGATTATGTAGACAGAACATCATTGAAATATTACGTATAACATATAAGTGAATTATTCTATAATAAAAGGTCTTTAAAAAATAAATAATTACGTTGATAGTATTTAGTATCAAACATAACAGTAAACCACGAATGAATTATACATCACGGAAGTTGTTGGTAAGTGTGAGAAAAATGCATGTATGAATATTCAATATGTTTATATAACGGAAATTAAATTTATTCAGAACAAAATCTTATTATTCGCCATGTAAACTTTCATACTTAATCACTTACAAATTTTATCAACATATTTCAAGTAATGTATTTATGAGAATATCTAAAATATACATATCTATTGTTTTCATTATCATTTGAAATAATTATTCCAATTGTAGATCAATTCACTTTTAATTTAATACATTTTTGGGCCATTCAAATAAATATTGTAATAATAAGAAGTAATATACTCGTATATTGTAATATAAAATAAGTTACGATTCAGGCATATGATAATTGGACATAAATGGGCTGTTTAATATGTCTCTTGTTGTAAACTAAAAGATTGTTACAATGTAAGAAGGAGATGTTAAACCATTTCGTTAAAACTACCG